>NW_019392777.1:0-112874 GCF_000648675.2 Cimex lectularius
ACTTACTAATTATCAAGCCGTGTTACTTCATATTGCTTCATCAAAGGCCGTTTAAAGGCCATTTGTTTTTCCTTAGTATATTTGTGCTATTTCATGCGACATCAGATTGGAGTTTTTAGATAATGAAGTTCCACCATTATGAAGCAAAACCGAAGCGTCATTTACTCAGGGACTTCCAACTACTTAACCACAGCTTGAGGGAATCCAAAGCCGCATCCATTACTAACGATGGAGAACTGTGCTGAAGATTTATACGACATTTTGCAGCTTTATAAAATGAAGATTTGTCTTTCCATAACTACACTTGTATAGAATTATCCCTGGGACTTCATCAATTATTAATTAAATTTTTATTATTATTTAGTCTTGGGACTTCAATGAACTACTTGGTCAAAGGTTGATGCTGCGTAGAGCCGTATCCATTCTTAACCATTTATAAATTTGTTCAAGATGTAGATGATTTTTCGTTGGTTTATAAAATCAAGTCCTATCGTGAATCGGGTTGTACTTTAAGACGATTAAGTCGCATCATCTTAAAGCACAACTTCCCAGTTAACAAGCCATGGGCTTCATATTGCTTAATCAAAGTTCAGGACGGTTTAAGGCCATATATTTTTCCTTAGTATATTTGTTTGTGCTATTTGATCGCAACATCAGATTGGAGTTTTAGATAATGAAGTTCGATCATTATGAAGTAAAACCGAGCAACTATTTGGTTCTGGGAGTTCAAACTATTTGACCAAAACTAGAGGCTATCTAGAGCCTATTCATTCTTCCCCTGTACAAATGAATTGGATATTTATTTACATGATATTTTCTAGCTTTAAAAATCAAGATCTGTCGTTAGTCAAGTTGTACTTTAAGATGATTACTTCATATTGTTTTAAAACACAACTTGTTAATTTAGTACTTCATACTGCCCAATTGAAGCTTATTTAGGCCGGTTTAAGGTTATATTGTTATTCCGTAGTATATTCGTGCTATTTGATAGCAACATCAGATTGGAGTTTTAGATAATGAAGTTCTATTATTATGAAGCAAAACCGATGCATTATTTACTCCAGGGACTTCCAACTACTTGACCAAAGCTTGAGGCAATCCAAAGCCGTATCCATTCTTAACCATTTATAAATACGTTGAAGATGTAGGTGATTTTTTGTTGTTTTATAAAATCAAGTCCTATNATTCTTCACCTTTACAAATGAATTGGATATTTATTTACATGATATTTTGAAGCTTTAAAAAATCAAGTCCTGTAGTTAGTCAAGTTGTACTTTAAGACGATTACGTCATATTGTTTTAAAACACAACTTGTTCATTTAGTACTTCACACTGCCGAATTGAAGCTTAGGCCGGTTTAAGAGGCCTTTTGGTTTTCCTTAGTATATTTTTGCTATTTCATAGCAACATCAGATTGGAGTTTTAGATAATGAAGTTCCATCAACTATTTTAGTCCTGGGAGTTCAAACTTGACCACAGCTTGAGGCAATCCAAAGCCGCATCCATTACTAACGATGCAGAATTGTTCTGAACAGGACATTTTGTAGCATTGTAAAATCAACGTCTTTCTTTCCATAATTACTTGTTATGAAACTTGTAAACTGGGACTTTATCAGAGCTTGAGGCTGCCTAGAGCCGTACCCATTCTTAACCATTTATAAATACGTTGAAGATGTAGACGATATTTTGTAGTTTCTATAAAATCAAGTCCTATCGTGAGTCTGGTTGTAATTTAAGACGATTAGATCACATCATCTTAAAGCACAACTTACTAATTATCAAGCCGTGTTACTTCATATTGCTTCATCAAAGGCCGTTTAAAGGCCATTTGTTTTTCCTTAGTATATTTGTGCTATTTCATAGCGACATCAGATTGGAGTTTTCTATAATGAAGTTGCTTCATTATGAAGCAAAACCGATGCGTTATTTAGTCTAGGGACTTGAAACTACTTGACCAAAACTTGAAGCAATGCAAAGCCGCATCTACTAACGATGGAGAACTGTGCTGAAGATTTACAGGACATTTTATAGCATTGTAAAATCAACGTCTTACTTTCCATAACTGCACTTGTAAAGGATTTATCCCTGGGACTTTAAGTTGATTAGAGCTTGAGCCTGTCTAGAGCCAAATCCATTCTTAACCATTTATAAATACGTTGAAGAATTGAAGGTTAGGCCAGTTTAATGCCATATCTTTTTCCTTAGTATATTTGAGCTATTTCATGGCAACATCAGATTGGAGTGATAATGAGTTCCATCATTATGAAGCAAATCCGATGCATTATTTAGTCCAGGGACTTCAAACTACTTGACCAAAGCTTGAGGCAATCCAAAGCCGTATCCATTCTTAACCAATTATAAATTTGTTGAAGATGTAGATGATTTTTTGTTTTTTTTATAAAAGCAACTCTAATCGCGAGTCGGGTTGTTCTTTAAGACAGATTAATTCACATCATCTTACAGCACAACTTTAAGGCAGTATGTTTTAATCAGATTGGAGTAATAAATAACGAAACATGTGCAAAACCGATGAATTATTAAGGCATGGGACTTCAGACCGCTTGACCAAAGCTTCAGGCAATCAAAAGCCGTATCTTAACCATTTATAATTGTGCTGAAGATTTACATAATATTTTCTAGCTTTATAAAATCAAGTCCTATCATAAGTCGGGTTGTACTTCAAGAGATAAAGTTTAAAGCACAACTCGATAATTATCAAGGCGAGTTCTTCATACTGCTTAATCACTGTTCAGTCCGTTTTATATATTGCTATTAGTATGTTTATGGTATTTCCTAGCAACCTTAGGTTTTTCAGTTTTCGATTATGAAGTGCTATCATATTCTAAAAGAACTTTGAAAATGTTAAGGTTCAACCTACTTGTTCGAAGTTAACGCCATGTCATTAAATGTACTTATTATGTATATGTACTTATTGCATCCAAAAATAAACTGTAGAGGTTAAAACGATCCATGGGCTTAGCACCACTTAACCTTAACCTTATTCCGTACCATGAACGGATTTTTGTCGGGTCCATACATTTTTTCTGGTCGCCTTGTTGCATATTTGATAGGGTCAAACTAAAAACACTGAACTTATCGTTCAATATTTTTTTTAATATCATTTACATAATTAAGGGCACTATTCTGTTTTTTGCAAATTTACAATTACAATTTTCTTCTTAACCACTATGTTATAATTAGAAAAAAATTATACAGGGTGATTCATCGTATAGACATATTTTATATATATGAGCTTTTTTTTGTTTAGTTTTAATTATTTCTCTATTTGATGAAATGTTTTATGTTTAAAGAAATAAATTAAAGTAAAGAAAAAATATATACAAGAAAAATAATTATTTTATAAAAAGAACATGTCTAAATCTTCTACTATAAATCCAATAGAAAAAATTATACACATTAATTTTTTTTTAAATTTCCTTTGATATGTGTCTTGCCAAGCGGAGAAAGATTAATTAATTTTTACAAGCACAAGATAGAGAAAGAGAGAAGAGGAGAGATAAAGAGAAAGAGTGAGAGAGAAAACCTTATTAAAAAACCCCCCGGCTTCTTTTTCTAAAAAGGCTTTTTTTTAATCATGCCCCTATAAAAGCGTTCATCTAGTTGTTTCTTAATATTTCCCTTCGTTAATAATTAATTTATTATTAATTAAAGAGGGACAAAAAATAGTAAAAAAATCCATGGAGAAAAAGATTCGTTGCTACTAGTTTTTTCATTTCTTTTTTTTAATCATTAATTATTATTTTTTTAATCACTATTATTTAATTTAAATTTTCATTTTTAAATATATAATTTTTCTTTACACATTTATCATATATATATTTATATATGTATATATTTTTTAAATTTTATTAGGGTTATTTCTTTTTGTACATCGAGTTGTGCGAGATTTTTCTTCTATTGCCGGTGTTTCTTCGTTTTCATTGTGTTTCTTAAGCAACTGGGACGGCAGTGTTTCCCTTTTATTCTATTTCGTTTAATAAATAAAAAGTCAGCCGACTGGGAATTGTCATAAAATAAAATTTAAAATAAAATTTTTAAAAAAATTACAGAGCATAATCGAACAATTTTATGGCAAGGCGCGCGTGCCCTTCGTTAAAAACCTGCGACTTGAAATAGATCGAAAGACAGAGACAATAAACACCTAGTGCTGTCGGGTCGTCCGGTGGCTCTAAGTGTTTCGGTTCTATACGCCGTCCGTTTTTGCACGATACGGACTCGTTTCTAGTCGGAGATCGAGAACATCGATCAATATCGATTTAAAGTAGAACGGGTCGAATGTGACGACCAGAAGCTTTGAACTACATTCCCAAAGTTTGGGCCTACATGAGGCCATATCATACGACCGAAACTTATCCGCTGCAAGAGTCTAATTGATCAATTTTTAGTTTTAAATAATCGATTATTATCGATTTAATGGAATATTGACTCGAAAAACCTTGTAGCTTCCATCAACCAAAGTAAAAGTCTATTCGTTGTCATGTCTTCAATACAAGATCTATTTGTTGCAGTACGTAAACTGGTCGCATCGGACTATTCTAATCGGCAATACTGCCGATTAGAATTTATTAAAACCTGAAATGGTCATTTTTGTAAAGACCGACTGCTTTGGTCTAATTGGCCCAAATAACGACCCGTTTACTTTCATGTTGTTATAATGGTTTGGAGAGTTATACAACATTGTAGTCTTATTAGGTCAAGTCCTATCATATTAAAGTAAATCTTGTCAAATATTAAGCCCCAGGACTTCAAACTACTTGACTACTGTTTGAGCCTATCTAGGGCTATATCGTTATCGCTTAATTTGAACTGGGTATCTCAGAGTTAGATTACGTTTTAGTTTTATAATGTCAAGTCCTGTCGTATTAAAGTAAATCTGGTCAAGTAGTAAGCCCCAGGACTTCAAACTACTTGACCAAATTTTCAGTCTATCTAAGGCTATAGCATTATCTGTTAACGCAGACTTGTGTATTTAATAGTTAAACTGTATATAGTTTTATAAGATCAAGTCCTGTCGTATTAAAGTAAATCTTGTCAAGTATTAAGCCCCAGGAGTTCACACTACTGGACCAAATTTTGAGCCTACCTAATATTATGTGTTAATTTGAACTAGTTATTTCAGTGGTCTATTACATTATAGTTCTATAACGTCAAGTCCTGTCTAATTATAGCAAAACATGTCGATTATTAAGTCCCAGGATTTGAAACTACTTGACCAAATTTTGAGCGTATCTAAGGCCATATCATTATCTGATAATTTGAACTGGGTATTTCAGTGTTATATTACATTACAGTTTTATAAGGTTAAGTCCTATCGTATTTGAATAAAACATACCAAATATTAAGCCTTGAAACTTAACCAATTTTAGATGCAATTCCCAACGGCTTAGAAAGATTACCGGTACGCGAAAAAAGAGAGAAAAAAAATCAGCGCCCCGAAATTTCCCCTCTTTTGAAGAGAAATGAAAAGTGCCAACCGTCGCTACTCCCCAATTTTATCACAGTATTGACCCATCGTCCAAAAAAAAGACCAAAAAAATCCACGCAAAATATATCTTGGCGCATTCAATTTTTAAATTTCGTTGTCTGTGAACTTGGTTTTTTTAACACAAAGACCGAACTTTTTAATTTTCTCTTTTGATTGTTGTAGTTTTTTGTGGGATTTGAAGTTTTATTTTGAATGATCAAAAAGTAGAGAATGTTTGCGGATGGAAGATCTCGAGTTTTCTTTGTTACTACAGGTCTTTTCGTCCTTTACGTTAAATTTATTCTTGCTTTACAGACTTTTACGACCTAACAGCCTGATTCAATTGTTCAATAGTTTTTGGATGAGATTTTAGGTGTACGACCAAAAGAAAAAAATTTCTAATCGTGTGAAAAATGTTCGTGGTGAAAAGAGAAGTCTTATTAATAGATATGCAGGGTTCGGCCTGTTTGTCTGTTGTTGTTTTTTTTTGGATTTTTTTGTTTTGTAGATTTTTTTTTGTTTATGTATATATATATATTCAATTCTATCACAGGTGTTGGCGAGACCTCACGGGCTCTGAAAAACTACATGAGCCGGCACTTCTCTCTGATCTTCTTCGTCCCTTTGAGCTGGCCCTTCTTCTCGAGCTGCAGCGAGATGTTGCGGTTCTTCTCGAGGTTCAGCAACTCCTGAAAAATTTTGACACAATTTTAAAATTAACCTTTAACTTAAAAATATGAATAAAAAACCGCCCGAGGAGTAGCGCTCCAGGTGAAATAAAATAGTAGGTACTCTGTTTATTTTCCAGAGAAAAGTTTTCGCATTCAGTAGTTTGTTACGATCTATGTATATGAATTGATACGAAGTTCAACGGGAACCATTATGGCGACAAGTGGCTTGAAAAACAAAAATTTGGGCACACACGAGGTCGTATCATTTGTCAAAAACCTGCATGGCGTCGGCGCTAATCGATTATTTTGGACTTTGAAATAATCGATTAGTATCGATTTATCATTGAACGGTTCGGTTATGACGACCAAGGGCTGGGGACACCATGACCAAAGAGTGGGACCATATTCGGCTAAAACTTATTTATGGTATGGCACTAATCGATTATTTTACGCCTTTGCAAAATAGAATAGTATCGATTTATTGTTGAAAGAATCGATTATGAGGATCATGGATTTGGAACAACGTGACCAAACCTTGAGATCATCATATTCGTCGCATATGATCTAACAAACAAATTTTGATTTTTAAATTGATTTGAAGGTGCAGTGATTGCTAGCAAAACCCAGGGACATCTAACTCGGCCGAAGGCCAGGCCAATTTAAGGTCATACCATACGCTACAGTAAACGTTAAATTCTTTCTCCGTAATTCAGTCTATAAAGTCCAACAGCAAAACCGTCTGTTACTTAAGTTTCCAAATTAAATCTAATGAACATTTAAGTCCGTGGACTTTGTCAACTAGGTAATATGTTAATATGCTTAGGGTATTGAATTACGTCCATTAAGTGCTGAACATGATTACAATAAATTATACAGCTTCATATTTGACACAGAAGATTTTCTGCGACATAAAATCGTTAAAAATCATTTAGTCATAGGTTAGGCCGTATTAAGATTATATTGTAATAACCTTAAAATTATTAATAACCTTAAAATTATAATTAAAATATTCTTTAGTATATTCGTGCTATTTGATAGCAACATCAGATTGGAGTTTTAGATAATGAAGTTCCATCATTATGAAGCAAAACCGATGCATTATTTTGTCCAGGGACTTCAAACTACTTGACCAAAGCTTGAGGCAATCCAAAGCCGTATCCATTCTTAACCATTTATAAATAAATTTGTTCAAGATGTAGATGATTTTTCGTTGGTTTATAAAATCAAGTGATCAAAATCGTGATTCGGGTTGTACTTTAAGACGATTAAGCCACATCATCTTAAAGCACAACCTCCGTAAAAACCAGTTAAAACCGATGAACTATTTAGTCCTGGGACGTCAAACTACTTGACCAAATCTTGAGGTTATCTAGAGCCGTCAGCAATCATAACCACGTAAAACTGGGCTGAAGATTGAACAGACATTTTGTAGCAATCAAGTCCTGTTTTATTATAGCAGCACTTGTAAAGTATTTATCCTTTGGACTTTTAAGTTACTTGAGGCTATCTAAAGCCGTATTCATTCTTCACCTTTACAAATGAATTGGATATTTATTTACATGATATTTTGAAGCTTTAAAAAATCAAGTCCTGTAGTTAGTCAAGTTGTACTTTAACACGATTACGTCATATTGTTTTAAAACACAACTTGTTCATGTAGTACTTCATACTGCCCAATTGAAGCTTAGTTAGGCCGGTTTAAGGTTATATTGTTATTCTTTAGTATATTCGTGCTATTTGATAGCAACATCAGATTGGAGTTTTAGATAATGAAGTTCCATCATTATGAAGTAAAACCGATCAACTATTTAGTCCTGGGAGTTCAAACTACTTGACCACAGCTTGAGGCAATCCAAAGCCGCATCCATTAATGAAGATTTATTAACGATGGAGAACTGTGCTGAAGATTTACAGGACATTTTATAGTATTGTAAAATCAACGTCTTTCTTTCCATAACTGCACTTGTAAAGGATTAATCCCTGGGACTTTATGTTGATTAGAGCTTGAGGCTGCAGCCGTATCCATTCTTAACCATTTATAAATACGTTGAAGATGTAGATGATATTTTGTAGTTTTATAAAATCAAGTACTATCGTGAGTCGGGTTGTACTTTAAGACGATTAGTTTACATCATCTTAAAGCACAACCTCCTAATTATGAAGCCGTGGGACTTCATATTGCTTAATCACAGTTCAGGCCGGTTTAAGGCCATATGATTTCCTTAGTGTATTTGTTGTAGTATTTTATAGCAACATCATATTGAGGTTACAGATAGTGAAGCTCGTGTAAAACCGATGAATTATTAAGTCATGCGACTTAACTACTTGACCAAAGCTTCAGGCAATCCAAAGCCGCTTGCATTCTTAATCACTTGCGCTGAAGATTTACTCTAGTAGTTTACTAATTTACTATAGTAGCTTTATAAAATCAAGTCCTGTCTTATAGCTAAATGTGTAAAGTATTTATAACGGACTTATATGGTCAATTTGTGGCCATACCTATATTCCCTATTATATTAATGGTATCTCATAGCAGAGTATAATTACAGTTTGTCGTGGTGAAGTATCGCCATTATCAACAAGGACTGACCTAGAATTAATCCCTGGGATTTCATACTACTTAGCCTACGTTTTGGCCATATGGATATTCCGTAATATTTTAACATAACAGTTTAAATTTGTCAAATGTTATCGGATTGGTTTTTGGTCTTTTGGTGCACCTGAAAGAGTTCCTTGACGTTGTGGTTCGTTTTGGCGGAGGTCTCCATAAAGTGGCATCCCCAGGCCTTGGCCTCGTTCTCTCCATCTTCGCTGGAGACCTCCCTCGTCTCCGACTCGTCGCACTTGTTCCCGACAAGCATGACGGGTATGGACGCGAGGTCGGCGCCTTTCGTCTCCCTAATGACGTCCCAGATGGGCCGTAGCTCCTCGAGCGACTGCCTCGACGTGCACGAGTAGACGAGGATGAATGCGTGCCCTTTAGATATAGACAACCTCTGCATCGCTGGGAACTGGTGGCTGCCTGTCGTGTCCGTGATCTGGAGGGTGCAGATGTTCTTATTGCAGCTGATCACCTGAAAAAAGTTCGGTTTAAAAACTTGTACATTTTGGTTTAAATGTAAAACGTCAACTGAACTTGTCTGTACGTATCCTCGATAGTCGGGATATAGCTTTCCCTGAATGTTCCTTTGACGAATCGAAGCACAAGGGAGGATTTTCCGACGCCTCCTGCGCCGAACACCACCACCCTGTAATCGTTGCTCTGTTCTGGCATTTCCTAAACAGACAAAATATCAACTTCAAACCTATGAACTGTAATGTACGAGATGATGTTCTTTAAGTTCACAATGAGACCGTCCCAGAAATGATGAAGACGAGTTTCTTCCCCACTTGCGATTCGACGGGCGGATCAGCATTATTATACTTGACCACCTACCTAATGTTTACTGTCTTTAATCCTCGCACTTTTTTAAATCTGGTATACCTGAAGATTGGTGTAATTCCAGCACTTTAAAAAAAATTGCTTTTACCGGGTTTTGCTGCTCTCTAAAGGCGTAGCATGAAAATGATGTGATTTCCAGTTCACTTGTCAACTCACTCATGAGCAGTATTGAAAATTACGTCAAAACTGAAAAAGCCCGTGTTCTTCTTCTTTGGCTGAAAGGTTGCTAAACAGTGGCAATTATGAATTTGATCACTGTTTACTATAACAACACTGATCCATCGTGACCATAGCAGAACTAGGTTTTAAACCCAATTCGGTGCATTTAGATGACTTCCGCCCATTTCATAGTCTTGAAACTAGAAAAATCATTCCGAATCTTAGTTGATCATACCTGAAGTCTTCAATCATTTGGTTAATATTAGGCCTTAAATTTATTTACAGGATATAATGACAGTAATTTCGATTTTACTCGAATCTTCCCGACCAAAAATTACTTACTGCTTTGGCCCATATACGGTCATGTAAGATATTCTTAAACCTGCCATAGACATTTTTAATAAAACGTAAAGTTATACTTTAAGATGATCACGCATCGTTTTAAAGCGCAACTTATGATATAATTGTCAAGATCAGGGGCTTGAAACTCTGTAACCAAACTTTGGACCCATTTGGAAAAGCACGTGAATTTAGTCTTTGATATATTGATAGTATTCTGCACCACTTTTATTTGGACTTTATAACAAGCAAAAATTGATCGAGTATCAAGTCTTGGGACTTAAACTTTTATAACCGTTATTTTAAGCCCAATCTATAGTCATCTCGTTGATCTTGTGTTAGTTTCTGACAATCCGAGGTCGGTTTTTGATTTTTTAAATTTTATTTCACATCTTGTCATATTCTAAATTCATCAGGTTTTGTGAAGTTTTAAGCCCAGGGGCTTAGGACTTTGTAATCAAGCTTAAATCCCGAATAAGGTCATATCGTTTGTCGTTAAGTGCACTACAACATCCTTTAACAGACTTAACTAATTCTGTTGGTTTTAAAGTAATATATAAAGCTTTCTCTTTCAAATTGTGTTCTTTTTGTCTAAATTCGTTCTAAACCGGCCTAATTTTCAGTTTTTCGTTAGGTTTTGTTGTATTCCGCGGGCCAAATGGCCCCGTGTCTATCTTGTCCCTCATGGACCCGTTTTGCATAACCAGGGGAACAAGTATCGACAAGTATTTGTAGTTAGTGAACAAGTAATCATAGAAAAAGTTTTGAGATTTGTGGACGTCCAGGAAAAGTATACATATTAAAGGGTCTCTATATGATTCAGGTACAACCATAATATGTTGACGACCGTAAACAAGTGTTGTCAATGCTTCGGAACAATATTACGGTTTTATTTTATTTTATTTTTATTTTTGCAAGTATTGATGAAGATTTGAGGACATAAGAATGATGTATTTATCCTTTTTAAAAAGATGGTTCCTACTCGCAGTAAGTTGTTTCGCAACAATCCGGATTTCGAGCCGTTAGCTCATCATCAGGTTGAAGGACTTTTACAACCACGTCTGTCGACATGAATTGCAATAGTGAACCCGCTGATAACCCCCCCCCCAACGCGACGTTCCAATTAGCAGCTGGGTTTTTTTTATTGGCGCTCAATTTGAACGTGCGAAAAACGGGAATTATAACACAAATAACTATTATAATACGATAGTAAATACTGTAAGAAATTAATTATAAATTAGTGATAAAAGATAAAAAAATTCGAATAATACCTCAATATTATTAATTTATTACAAAAATAATAACAATTAAAATAATTAATTTAATTATTTGGACGTTTAATATTATGGGTTTATTATTTAAAATGGGAGGTAGATCAAAATCATTTATCACCATGTTGAATTTTACATTTTTTAATTTCGAATTTCTCAAACCAATCTAGTACTCTCCCTTTGTTGAAGTAACACTGTTGTATTTAAATTTGAATTGAAAACATGTACCATTCTTTTAGATGGTCCTTAAATTCCGAAAATTTGCTAGATTTAGGCAAGTGTTCTTTAGGTTTAAAAATAAATTTAAATTTTAGGTCTAAAAAGTTCAAACAACCTTCTTTGTTAATTTCTAATGTAAAATTTATATTACGGTGTAGATAATTAATTAGTTAGAGGGATTCTTTGAGATCCTCTAATGTTCCCGACCGTATGCATAGAATATCGTCTACATAGCGTTTCCAGAAATGAACAGATTTAATTAATTTGTTGTTCGATTTGAAAAGGTTTTTTTTTCGAAATTATCCATGAAAATTTCGGCACAAAGTGGGGATAACGGAGTCCCCATTGGTAACCCTTTCATATTTCGTAAAATTGATTATTGAATTTACTTTAATTAGATAGATGGGATGTATTTATGGACGTTCAGAATCGGTATTCTTTTAGGGAGATTGTTGGTTCTTCAGGAATTTATGAAGATTTATGGGTCTTTGAGAACGACTATTGATGAAGAATTGGCAACGTTTAGGAATTGGTATGAATGAAGCGTTTCGGAACAGTATGTTCTGATGAAGATTTGTTCATCTTTATGAACATTTATTAATGAAGATTTGAGGGGGTTTGGTACTGATGAAGATTTTTGTTCGTTTCTGAATAGGTTGGCAGGGATTTTTGTGATATACAGAAGTTATATTTTGTAAAAAGTTAAAAAAATTGGGGACCTACAGGGGCGTTTATTTTGTGTTCTTCAGGTTTTGATAATTGATTTGTGGCCCTTTAGAAATCAGTATTGGTGAAGATTTGTGGTTGTGTAAAAATTAGCATTGAGACGATTTAGGGACAATTATTTTTTTTCAGGAAGAAGTATTGATTTGTGGACATTTATGAACAATTATTGTACCGTTTTGTTTTCGTTTTTTTTCTTTTATTTCTTTCTAGGAACAAATATAGATGAAGATTTGTGGTCGTTTAGAAATTAGTATTGATGAAATCTTATGGGCATTTATGAACAATTATTGTACTGTTTTTTTCTTTTTTTTCTTTTTTTCCTTTTTTTTCTTTCTAGGAATAAATACAGATGAAGATTTGTGGTCGTTTAGAAATTAGTATTGATGAAGTTTTATGGGCATTTATGAACAATTATTGTACTGTTTTTTTTCCGTTTTTTTTCCTTTTTTTTTCTTTCTAGGAACAAATATAGATGAAGATTTGTGGTCGTGTAGAAATTAGTATTGATGAAGTTTTATGGACATTTTTGAACAATTTTGTAGTCCCCCCACAGGAAAAAATATAGATGATTTGTGGTCATTTAAAAAATTATTATTGATAAAGTTTTATGGGCATTTAAGAAAAATTATTTTTTTCAGGAACAAATATAGATGAAAATTGGGTCCTTTAGAAATTATTGATGAAGATTTAATTGTTTAAAAATCAGCGTTAGGACGATTTAGGGACAATTTTTTTTTTCAGGAACAAGTATTGACGGAGATTTGTGGACATTTATGGGCATTTTTTGTACATTTTTTCTTCAAGAGCAAGTGTTGTTGATGATTTATGGACCTTTCGGAATGACAGTTGATACAGATTTGTGTGAGCATTTAGAAATCAATATTGATGAAGATTTGTGGATATTTAGGAACGATATTTGATTCTTCAGGAACAAGAATTGAAGTTTTACGTGTAATTACGAATTTGTAATCTTGAAAAATTGTGAACGTTTAGAAATAAGATTTGTTAATGTCTAGGAATTGATGTAAAAATTTAGACATTTAGGTCCAAGTATTGATGCAGATTTATGGATTATTGTACTTTTTTTCGCCAGGAATAGGTATTGATGAAGTTTTTTTAATCAAATTAGTATTATTTTATCAAATTAGAAATTAGTATTGATGAAGATTCGTCATGTTTAGGGACAATTATTGTACTTTTTCGTCAGGAGCAAGTATTAATGAAGATTTTGGTCGTTTAGCAATCAGTGGATTGTTGAAAATTTCGCGAGATTTAAGGACAATTATCGTTCTTTTTTTTAGAACAAGTATTGACAATGATTTGTAGATTATTTTTTAATTGATAATTTGTGGCATATTGACAGTGATTGTGTATTTAACATTGAGGAAAAATGTGTCGATTTGTAGAGGAATGTTGAGATTACACAAATATTTTTGTTCGTGTCTTATCTTGTATGTTCAGATTTGTGGACAGTTTTATCTAATCGTGCTTCTGTCTTTTCCACTATTAGAGCCCGCCCTTGAAATTCATTCCATCGATTTCCTCCTTTCCTCCTCGTTTTCTCGTTTTGACCAAAACTCGAGTGTAAACAGAGATTTGTCAATGGGGATCCGCGGGCCCATTGAAAGTTCGGGGGGTTGCTCTCCGTGTCGTGTCGGCGCGGGGGCGGGTGGCAAAGGTTACTCGGGCGATCTTCCACCCCCACGGCGGATCGATACGAGCCCGACCCGCCAGAAACGGGGGAAGCAAAACATCAACTCACGGACTAGACTTAAAAACGATGCACTTGTTTTAATTTGATTAAATGTCTTAGACTTCTCTAAAAATCGAACTATGGTTTTTGGGGCGTATTTCTGGTTTAAATGTGCTTTTTGTGAAAAACCACCCCTGGGTGTGGTGTTGCGACATACCTGTTGTCGTAGTGGACTAGTTCGTTGGATGCCGACGTGGCCGGTGGGCTCGCGTCTCGTTTAGGACGTGGTTCGTCTGCCTTACTTTTTCAGTTGAGACGCATAACGATGTCAGTAGTTGTGGCTCGCTGTCTGAGGGTTCGTGGTCCGGCTCGGTGGCCCTGCGCCATCTTCACCAAATCCCAGGGCTGCCAACGGGGGCCCCCTACGATCGATTTTCACCCTGGAATGGCGGGATTTCCAACCGTAGCTGAAAAAAAATCCGAACCCGAAGATCTCCCAATTCTGAGTAATTTCAACGTCCTTCTTTTATCAGTTTCGTCAAATTTTAGCCTTGGCCAGTATTGGCTGTCCAAAATTAACCGAATCCAATCATTTCATCAAAAGAAATTTCCATTAATTGGAAGAAAGAAATCTGATATGTCCTTAATCGCATAGTAAGACATATTTATGCGAGTTGACTTTACCAATAGGTCAGATTTTGGTCATTGTCAGTATTGGCTGTCCAAAATAAAAAGAATACCGCTATTTTAGCTTCAGCAATATAACAAGTTCACTTCTAAAAGAAGAAAATATAAATGCCACTAGTAGTAGTATAATGACTTGCTTATGTGAGTTGATTAACATGGTCAGGTTTTGGTCGGAGTCTTGGCTGTTCAAAATTAACCGAATTCAAACATTTTCATCAATGGAAATTTTGATTGCTTGAAACGAGAAAATATTATATGCAATTAATCGCAGTATGACAGTAAGATGCGAGTTGACTGAATTGGTCAGATTTTTGTCAATGTCAGCATTGGCTTGTCTGAAATTGAAAACTATTGTAAAAAATTTTGGCCTCGGAAATTTAATACGTTTGCTTCCAGAAGGAGGAAATACAAATGGCGCTGTTGTTATCATCGTATCATTGGTTTATATTAATTTATTATCCAAAATAATTGGTTCGATTTTGGCCGGAGTCTTGGCTGTCCGAAATCAACCCAATCCAAAAACATTTTCATCAGAAAGGATCACTTGGAATGCTTGGGATCACATTTATTGGCTGTTTTAGCTATCAATAAAATAAAAAATTTGACTGATTTTTGGTTAGCCTGCCTTGGCCAAAAATTCAGCCCGATTTGCACATTTTCGTTAAGGGTTGGGCAAAACGAATGACTACCGTATTTTGTCGACTTGATATAACGATGACGTTTATCCAAAAATATCCAATTGGTCTAATTTTGATCTGGATTTTTTATTTCTTGGCTGTTCATGATTTATTAAAGAAAATCATTTTTAGAAAAAAAGCCTTTTTATAACTTGGAATGAGAGAAAAGGTAATCAATGCCATTAGTTGCATAGTATGACTTATTTATGTGAGTTGGCCAATTGGCTAAATTAATGGCTCTCTAAAATTAACTCCTATATTTTTACCCAAAGGGATTTATTTGTCTTGAATTTGAGAGAAAATTATATGCCATTTGTTGCATAGTATGAGTTGCTAGACCGACCACCAGTTGGTCGAATTTTGAACACGATGTCTTGGCTCTCCGATATTCAACAAGTGGAGATATTTTTCCCTATTGAATTGCTTTTAATAAGCCGCAGCGTCATATGCCAATGCTCTGCATTAGTATGACTTGTATGCGTTAGTAAGATTTGGTCGAATCTTTGGATAGGGTCAGCATTGGCTGTCCATAATTAACCAAATTTAAACGGTCGGCATCGATTTGATGTTCCGGTATAAAGTCCACATCGCATAGGATGAGTTGTATGTGATTTGATTCAACCAATTGTTCAGATTTTGCACTGAGTCTTGGCTGTCCAAAATATATCGAACGGCCAAGTTTTTATACAAATTGAAACGCTTTGCAGCCTTTAAATTTATCCAAAAAGACAATCCCAATAACGTTTCCTCTTGAGAATTTATTACTTGATTGCATCTCATTTTAATTAAACAATCTCCCTAATATTGAAATTTTGGTCAAAAATAGTTGATTAAGAACTCGACCTAAAGCGAGAAGTTGCGGACCCAAAGAGCCCAATTTCCTGATACACTGGGACTACAAGTGTAGAACGAGCAATACAGTTCGACATTTGCCCTTCACCAATTTTCACGTTGTTGTTTTCCGACGACCACAAAAAAGCTCTTTTTACATGTCCAATGACAAACAAAACCCAATAATTCTTACGCTCAGTTATATGATTTTTGGCCAGCCCTGGGCCGCACATTCTGAACGGAAAAAATAAAAAGCCACTTGGTCAAAATCCTTTACACCTAAGCACCTTTTCTGCGTAGTTGTCTCTACAGAATTATCAATACAAGAAATTGTGGACGTCATTTTTGGCGAACTAAAAAATCCGCAACAAAGAAAAGGTGTGTTTATGTACAAGTCGTTTAGATTCGTTTTGATCTTGTTCTCTCTTGGCTGTCCAAAATTTACAAAAACCTCAAGGTTTTGGGCGGCTAAGATTGTGATTTCATAAGTGGAACCCAAAGTAATCAACATTTTACCTTGAGTAAAAGTTTTCTACTTGCCAAATTGTATAATTTTGGTCACTGTTTTAAATGTCCTAAACCAACCAAACCGTCAGGTTTTAGCCACCTAAATTTTGTGAACAGAACAACTTTATTATCCAGTAGATAAAATTGCAGTCCAGTGGATTGATCCATAATTAGTCAGATTTTGAATTGGTATAAAATTTTTAGACCTCATTTTTTCTTTGACGACGGTCCGCTGCGACTCCTTATACACCAGAGGAACAGCGGACCGTTTCAGTTCAAAACATTTTCACCACCAAAATGCAGCCTGGTCGAACATGGCAGGACTTCGATACAGATTTTCTCGCGTCCCAACTAATCCATTTGGAACCTGCTCTTTCTTGGCTGTCCAATATGAACGAAGTCGTAAAATTTTGATCCGATCATATTAAGCTTTACGGACTGGTCAAATGGCGACAATGAAGGCGTCACAGTCTCCTAAACATCAAATTGGCCATGTTTTGGTAAAATTCTTACCATATTTTGTCAACAGAACAACTTTATCATTCAATAGATAAAATTGCAGTCCAGTGGATTGATCCATAATTAGATTTTGAATTGGTATACAATTTTTACACCTCATTTTTTCTTTGACGACGGTCCGCTGCGACTCGTTACACACCAAAGGAACAGCGGACCGTTTCAGTTCAAAACATTCTCACCACTAAAATGCAGCCTGGTCGAACATGGTAAGGACTTCGATACAGATTTTCTCGCAACCCAACTAATCCATTTGGAACCTGCTCTTTTTTGGCTGTCCAATATGAACGACGTCGTAAAATTTTGAACTGATCAGATTAAGCTTTACGGACTGGTCAAATGGCGACAATGAAGGCGTCATATCGACAGTCCTCCTAAACATCAAATTGGCCATGTTTTGGTAAAATGGTAAAATTCTTAACATATTTTGTGAACAGAACTACTTTATTATTCAATAGATAAAATTGCAGTCCAGTGGATTGATCCATAATTCGTCAGATTTTAAATTGGTATACAATTTTTCACTTCATTTTTTCTTTGACGATGGTCTGCTGCGACTCGCTACACACCCGAGGAACAGCGGGCCGTTTCAATTCAAAACATTCCTACCACCTAAATATAGCCCGAAACAAGCAGAATCGGTACAAAAATACAAGTTTGGCTCGTCATCCATGAAAAGGCGACAAAGTCCATACGTCACAGTTATCGTGCACACATTTTATTTCGACGATTGATCATAGTTTTTCTTTAAATCATGAACCCCTAGTGTTCCTAGAATTTTCCACACGTGTTTTGGACTTATTTTACAAAGGAAAACCTGCGGCCTCATAACGCCAACATGTCTACCAAAATTCTTGATAGGTATATTACAATACTAAACAACCGTCCTAGAAATGATGGCATATCACCCAGTCATCAGTCAGCGTTTCTAATGCCAGCCAACGCTTTTATCCATTTTAAAAAGCCTTTTATTTCGCAATCTCCGCCCCTAATCTCATCCTGATAATCGTGATCATCGTCATCCACCATTGAACTTAAATTACATCAGGCTATAAACAACGATGCATATTGAATTTCAGCAATAGTTTAAAAGCCAGAGACAAACGGTTATAACGTCATATCTATTTGAAAAGTTATCATGGGTAGGTTATAACTTAAACTAGTAGGTAAGGTTATAACTCACTCTTCACCTAGGTTACAAAGTTTTCTTAACCTCACAGGTTTAGGTTATAACTTAATCCTTAACTTACCATTCATGTTATAAAATAATCTATAACCTAATAAGATTAGATTAAAATTTCATCCTTAAACTAACGAATACAGGTTATAGATCATCATACAGATATTTGCAACCAAATAAGTGTAAACCAAACTTCATGTTTTCATATAACAGATGTAGTTTATAGATTCATCCATGACCTGTCACAGGTTAAAACGTCATCCTTAACCTAATATATACAGGTTATAACTTCATCGCAACCAACACAGTTGGATGATATATGTCATAGTAACCAGTCTGTTGATGGACTAACATCACACATAGGTTATAAACTTCATCCTTTGGCTAGCACGTGTTTTTAACGCAAACCAAACTGAAAGTGCATTGTTATCTATACAGATAAGATTAAAACTTCATTATAATCTCAGGTTGGTTATAACCTAATCCGTCCTAATGGTGAAGCAGGGCTGTAAGTTATAACTAACCTGATAGCTTCGCAGTTATAACCTGAAATTAACCAATCAGTTGGCGTTGCTGGTTTTTCTATTTCATAAAGGGAAAAAAAATGATAAAACATCTTTTCAAAATACTATGATAGCTTTTTCAGTTTAAATCAATTTTTCAGTCTAGGTGAGTCTTTGGATTTTTGAGACTTAAGGATCGTTTATTCCAAAAGCTCATAATTTATGACTAAAGCTTTGTTTTTAATAACTGACATAATATTTTTTAATCGGATAAAGTCATTTCTGTTTGTGTGTAGCTATGCCGAAGGAAAATTTTTTTACCCCAGGCAAGTACACAACAAACAAGACAGAATTTGAAAAATTCCGTGAAGCTTTTATTTTTCTTTCTTTTTTCACGAATGAAGAAAAAGGGGAAAATTTTAGTGGCGGTCTATCATTACAAATTAATTAAAATAAGATTTTTGGACCGTCAATTTTTCCTAATTCTTTGAGAAAAGTGCGAGGATGCTTGAAAATCTCTCGATTTAGTATTGTCAAGTTAAACTTAATTCAGGGTCGTCGGCAAACATAGCGGTTAGAACCCTGAACAAGACGTCAACTGGTGTGGAGATTCGACTCCATACGTGAGGTCACGATGGATAGGCAACGTCAAATCGGTGAATTGTCATTCAACATGATGAATTTATCAATTAATTATTAACACGAGAAAACTTTTAAAAATAAAAATTGTAAGAGGAAAAAATGGCTCTTTTGACGAATCGCACTTTTTGGACTGTTATTTTTTTATTTTTTTTAACAAGTTGGGGCAATTCTGGCCTGACTTATTCGGTCCAAAGAAAATTATATTTCTCTTTGGTTTATTGATACATTTTCCTATTGTACTGATTAGGAAACACAGTTGAAATTGAAGATTACATTTCACTTATTTTTCGTTTGATTTGTGTTAGTTTCTTGGTCGGCCAAATTTTAATAATCAAATCTAAAATTGTTCAAAAATTTAATCCTAGAAAATTGTAAAACCACCACCCCTAATCTCTTTAAAACTTGGCTTTTCCCGGAAAATTTCCCTCTCGAAAAAATTTAGGCCGATTGGGCGTATTCAGACTTGCCCAACTTACAAGCCCTTTTGAAATAAATCCAAGCATATCGAACAATCTCTCAGACAATTATATATTTCATAAAATCAAGTCCCACCATGGTAAACTTTAATTCTGTCTGGCCTGAGACTTTTTCAGCCCTCCATGAAACCAATAGAACAGTCCGACTGCCAATCTTAAAATCACTTCAAAGTTTTCAAGCCTGCAATTTAGTAAATCATGCCCGCCATGAAGTTTCTGGAGGCTTAGACTTTGAAGTTGAAAACTTTGCTCTTCCAGAAAGAAAAACTCGTGCATTATGACATCAAGTCCCGCCATGCTCGTATTATCTGACGTTTTTGGTCTTAAGGGCAAAATAATCACTCCAAGAATCCCAATTCACGAATTGTCCCATCACCAAACGGCCTTCAAATCACAAGTTTTTAAGTCTGAAAGTCTTTTAATTTGTAATACCAAGTCCCATCGTGAGGTTTTTGAAGGGTTTAGACTTTGAAATGAATATATGTACTAATAAAATTTATTTTCATATCTTAAGACTATTGTTCTTAACTGAAAAAATTTGGTTTTTAGAAAAATTAAGTCCCACCATGAAAGACACAAATCTATTCAGGTAGAGGGTTTTTACTTGAATCAAAATCTTGCACATCTCTTCTGGATATTTAAGTCGGAAAAAAAGTCATAGTTTGTACAATCACGTCCCAACAATAGACCTTAAAAACACGAAATTCCGAGTTGACAAGCCAATTCACACGGTAAAACGATTTGTTTTTTTCATATATGTCAGGACTTTGGAGGGTGAGGGACTTATCTGAAAACTTGGGCTGTTAAGTCTGACCTTGTAATAGTAAAAACAAGTCCTGTGATCAATTATCAAACGGCTTCGGGCTTGAAAACTTGTCACAAAAAAGTGCCAGACAACAATTGGTCTTGTTATATGAAGACGCCCAGACTTTTTATCTGGATTTTTTAAAATTAAGTCCTACCATGAAACACCCAAATCTGATCAAGAGTGGTTTTTTTACTTTTATCAAAATCTTACAAATATCAAGACTTCTGGATATTTAAGTCAGAAAAAAGTCATACTTTGTAAAATCACGTTCCAGCAACAGACCTTGCATTATCTAGGGCTTAATAAAATTCCGAGTTGACATTGTCAGACCTTGTAATAATAAAACAACAATCCTCGGGTCAATTATCAAGGGACTTTGGGACTTGACTAGCAAGCTGTCGCAGAAAAATGGCAGACAATTGGTCTTGTTATATCAAGACTCCCAAAGTTTGTAAACTGGATTTTTTTGTTTTTTAATAAAATTAAGTCCCACCATCAAAGTTGTAAATCGGATGATGCATAGTGAACTTTTATCAATCAGACCTTCATCTGGATCTTTTTAGATGCATGGTGCTTTGGTAATAAATTAATATATTTGTTAAAAATATGTATGGCGAGTTGACTGGGTTTTGGTTCACCGACCTGACGGACGTGACGTCACGGGTTGTAACAGCGTTGAGGCGTCACCCTCCTTCCTCGGCCGCCGTACCTTCTCTAAGCAGGGTTGTTGTCATACGCGACGATGTTACGTCCGTCCCTCGCTTCGTTCTAGCTCCCGAGGCAAGTTACACCGTGTAACATGAACGAAGAACGTGCCGTCCCGCCTCCGGAGACCGCTATGACCCAGAAGGGGGGCCTTCTCAACTGCCGGGCCCTGTTCTTCCTCTTCCTCTGGTACTTCTTCTCCGGCTGCACACTATTCCTCAACAAGTACATACTGTCGTACATGCAGGCGGATCCGACGGTCCTCGGTGAGTATTTTTGGACGATTAAAAAAAAAAATCTATGTTGTCCTCCGGTGGGTTCCACGACGTCGCCTTCGACCCGGCGTACGGTCAGATGCCGGGACGTGGCATTAGCATTACATGTTTATCTTCTTTCCTCTTGTCCTTTATCAAAATAACCATAAAAACATGAAAATTCACAATTTTGCAATTTTTCTGGCGAACCCTAGTTTAAGATTTGACCACAGCGGCCATTAATTTCAGTTTTTTTGTTTAGGAAATAATCTGCCTTTATCAAATGGAAAACCAATGGGCTTAATAAACAATATTTGCAGTTTTTTTTTCAATTTGTAATAAATAAATTAAAAAACAATTTAATAAAGAAAAAAAACCGACAGTCCGCCATTTTTTTTGTCCATGGCCCTGATCATAAGATATACACATTTTTTTAAAATTTTCATTAAATTTTCGATAATTTTATTACAATTAATACCAAATTATAAAAATAAGAAGCCTTTTCATAAAATATTTTTAACGCCTGACAAAATTTTCATAAGTGAAAGAAAGATTTTTTGCTCTCTGTGTACAAATCGCCATTTTTTTTGCGGTGTCAATCATGAAGGCTTTTCAAAATTTGGCCAGGATTTTTTTTTTGAACGAAACAAAAAAAGTAGGTTTAACTTTTTTTGTTTTGTTTGTGAAATGTTGCCGCCACGTTTGGCCACCATTCTTCAAAGTTTTATCTCTGGAGTATTTTTTTTTTCTCTCGGTTTCCCGCCAAAACGTTTTAAGGCGGCCATGTTCGTTTCTTTCCAACGTGAATCCCTTTCTTACGTGAATTTTGTCCCGTTTGAAGAGACAAAATTGTGTGAAAAACCAAAATATACGGGGTAATTTTTGGTTTAATTGGTGTGTTTTATCGAATTTTTCTTGATTCTCCGTCAAAAAGTGACGATGCCGCCGTTCTCTCTTACATGAATAGCCATTTCAAATTTGTCTTTCTTGCACGATTTGAACATGATTTTTCTCTTATTTTAGTGAAATCTTTAAACAAATATTTAAAAAAAACTAATGTCCAAGTTGTTGTGAAACAGAACATTGTTTTTGGTCTTTGGACACGGTTTCTCGCCAATATTGAGGCGGCGTCCATGTTTTTCCTTCTCCCCCTTAATGGCCGCTTCAAAATGTTTACACCATTCAAACACAATTTTACTAACAATAAGCAAAAGCTCATTGTTAGTGAAATCTATGAATGAATGAAATTTTTATTGCGTTTAAAAATGTTCGTTGAAAGTTTTGTTTAAAATTATCTTTTTAAATTGATCGATGGTTTCTCGCCAAAAAGTGACAGGGCTGCCATATCTGAATCTCTGAAACTGAATAGCCCTTTCAAATTTGTCTTTCTTGCATGATTTGAACATGATTTTTCCCTTATTTTAGTGAAATTTCTACACAAATAGTTAAAAAACAACTGTAATGTCCAAGTTGTTCTGAAACAGAACAGTGTTTTGGTCTTTGGACACGGTTTCTCGCCAATATTGCGTTGGCGGCCGTGTTTTTCCTTCTCCCCTTAATGGCCGCTTCAAAATATTCACACGATTTTACTAACAATAAGCAAAAGCTCATTGTTAGTGAAATCTATGAATGAATGAAAGTTTTTATTTCGTTTGAATGTTTGAAAGTTTTTTTCAAAATTTTTTTTAAATTGATCCATTGTTTCTCGCCAGAAAGTGACAGACCTGCCATATGCATTTCGAAGTCGGAATTACATGTTTCAAATTTGTCTTTCTTGCACGATTTGAACATGATTTTTCACTTATTTTAGTGAAATCTTTAAAAAAAATAACAAAAAACTAATGTCCAAGTTGTTCTGAAATTCTTCGTTCAAAAAAAAATCTAAGATCTGATTTAAGAACGTTCCAACAACTCCGGATTTGTTTCAACCTCCAGAAAATTAGTTGGAACGTTTTTTTAAGCATTTCGTCGAAATATTGCAACAACCAAACGCAACATTTTTAGTTTCGATACTATTTGGAGCAGTCGTATTCCATTACCATGTTCCAACGTACTACTTGAAGTTTGGGTATGTATGCTCCCACATTGGTTGGAATGTTCCACTGATCAATATTGTTGTATTACCTCTTGGAACACTTGAAACGTTCTTACTGTCATAGAACGGTTATACTTTCATATTTGTTGGATCGTTACAACTGATCAATACTGTTGTATTACTTGCTGGAACACTTGGAACGAACTTATCTAGGTTTTGTAGCCAAATATTTGGAGATGCAGATGTATTGTCATACTTTGTGGACGTGTATAAGATCGCTCTGTATTAAAAGTGAATTGCCGTGGGCAAGATTTGGTTTTATGAACTGGAACTTCGCTCGCTGCTTGAAGAGTGCCTGTGTATGTGAAGATCTATTTAGCCTTTCCATAAAAGGTCATTTCCGAGTGAGTAAAAACTAAATTATTTTTATTCCACTTCGGATTACGCTCCGTGAATTTTCTATTCTATGTGATAAAATAATAGATAAGAACTAGGTGGGAGTTAAGGCGTGTTGTTGAGTTTATCACAACAATCCGGCGAGACCGGCATACTTCGGTAGTGTTACTTATCGGCGCATTGAATAAATAAATATTAATCTTCAAACCATTTTTGTCACATCAATTTTTCCGAAACATGGCTACTATTGAAGACGTGATTAAAAGGTTGGAGGTTCTCACAAACATACAACAAGATGTCACTTCTATTAAACAGGAAGTTTCCGATATCAGAGCAAAAATGCTATCGTTAGAAAACGATTTAAAGGCTCAAACAGCAAACTTGGAGAATGCTACCCGTAATATCGAAGGAGTGAAAATGGAAAACGCCCAGTTAAAAAGTGAGCTTGCTTTTACACAATACCAATTAAGGAAAAACAACTTAGTAATCTTGAACCTCGAGATCAATTTTACGTCCTATAGAACGGCTAAAGATGATTTAAAGAAATTTTTTGACGAAACAATGCAGGTATCCACAATTAAGGTTGAGGACATTGATTCAATTGTGAACGTAACGAACAATCGTGGGCACATGATCATAGTCCGTTTCAATTCATTTTCTAAACGTGCAGACGTTTGGGCTGCAAAAAAGAATCTAAAAGGGAAAAACACATACATTCACGAAGATCTGCCTGTATATCGCATTAACCGGAAAAAAGTTCTTCCGGCATTCATTAAAGCAAGAGGGCTTAACATCAGGGCTTCTCTTATAAGAGATTTTTTGATCATCGAGGGCAAGAAGTTTGACTCGAACAACATCAATACATTGGATTTCAACCAGTTCTCTCATGGGACTCGATCCTACGACAAACTGCAGAATGATACGCCTCGAAAACGGGAACATCGTTCAACCGTACGCATGGATGAAGGAGGAAAGAAGAGGACCAGGAGCCCTGGATCGTCGCTACCTTTGACTCGCTATTTTAAGAAAAAAGACGGTCCTCGTTCCCCTGAGAAAGCAGTGGTCGGTGATGGTGCGGAGCTTTTTCGTCCCTAACGAAAAACCATCGCAACTAGGTGGAGGTCGTGTTGCCGCAGATAAAAATGTTAGTAAGGAGAGAAAAGCATGTCTATGTATATTATTTTGGAATATTTCAGGGTTTCCAAATGTATTAAATTCAGATTTTGATAAGCGAGTACTTGATACGTTTGGAAAAATTGATATCTTTTGTATGGTAGAAACCTGGTTGTTAAAAATGAAGAATTGCCCGACTTTTTTGGGTCAGTAGTTTTGTGTATAGTGAAGCACGTAAAACAAAATCCTTTGGCAGACCAAGTGGGGGAATTGCAATTTTCGTTAAGAAACGATATGAAAAAAATGTATTCATTATTGCAAAAACATATTTGTGGGTATCGATTGGAATAAAGATAGGTGATTTAATTTATGTTATAGTTTCATGTTACTGGAACCCGTCCTCTAATATTGATTATTGTATTCATGGACTGTCTGAGCATTTAAATTATATAAAAGAAAAATATGGTCAAAATTTAGTTCTTATTGTTGTGGGTGATTTTAATGCACGTGTCGGTGTTATTGAAAAGTCAGAGGAATTAATTTTTAACAATACACTATTATATTACCCAAGAAATTCTTGTGATCAAACTATAAATAAAAGAAGGAGATTGCTGCTGGAGATGTTGGGTGATTTGAGCCTGGAGTTGTGCAACGGGAGATCTATGTCAGACAAAACAGGTGATTTTATTTTCCTCTCATCTTCAGGAAAAAGTACAATTGATCTTGCTCAATCACACTGGCTTAAATTTGATTCAAGACTTTGAAGTTATTAATTTTTCTAACCTCTGAACATAAAGCATGCCTTCTTAAAATGGTGACCCCTTGCTGGGATTCGGGTGAAATTAAGCAATGCATTTCAAAAAACGGTGATGTTTATGGAATATGTTCCAGGAGACTGTTTTGGATGGAAGATAAGAAAGCTGATTTTCAAAAAACAATCTCTCGCTGTAATGAGCTATATTTTAACAGTACTGATCCTTCAAATCTTTACAATAATCTCATTGTTGCAATCAAAAAATCAGCGGAGGCAGCCGGTATGGTGAAACGAATCTGTAAAGTCGTGGATGGTCGAACCACTTACCAGTTCTCTAATTGGTTTAATACTGATTGTCGTGTTAAGAAGAAAGAGGTGAGGAAAAAGTATAGTGATCTCAAAAAACAGCACTACTCCTCTGAAAGTTATCTTGCTTACTTGGACTGTAAAAGGGAATATAAATCATTGATTAACAGAACAAAAAAATGTTATTATCAAAATTTGACAGATGAGATCGCAAACGTGAAAAACTCTAAACAGTTCTGGCTTGCAGTGAAAAAAACAGCAAATAAATCATCCAATTTCAATCCGATTAGACCCGAACGTTGGCGATCTTACTTTGAAAAGTTGTACCCCCCTGATATTGCTGGTGACCTGGTGGTTTATGTCGTAAGCCATCCGATTTTGGATAGTCCCATCACTCTAGAGGAATTGATTAAATGCCTTGGTACGTGTGGGAATAATAAGTCTCCGGGTAGTGACTGTGTTGGATATGAATTCTTGAAGGCATTACCACCGGAATGGATTCATTATCTTTTGAATTTTTTAAATACAATTCTCGATACGGAGCAGATCCCCAATAATTGGAATAAAATAGTTTTAACTCTATTGCACAAGAGAGGTGACAGGAATGACCCTGATAATTACAGGGGAATAGCACTATTTAACACACTGTGTAAACTATTTACAACAATAATTCGTAACAGACTTAATAGGTACTGTGAAATCAATTGCATCATACCAGAAGAGCAGGCTGGGTTCTGTAAGAATAAATCTTGCATAGATAATCTTTTTATTTTACATAATTTAGCGACAAAGTACATCCAAAAAGGAAAGTACCTATTTGCTGTTTTTGTTGATTTCTCAAAAGCTTTTGATAACATAAATCATAATTTGCTCTGGGCGAAAATGCATTCATTGGGGATTGGTGGCAAGATTATACGTATCCTTAACAATGTTTATAACTCTGCGGGCTTTAACCTTAAGCTGAACGACGACTTATCAGAGGATAGCATCGCTGTTACGAAGGGGGTGCTTCAGGGAGAATCCCTGTCACCCTTACTTTTCTCTCTATTTATATCTGATTTCATCCGTTTCTTTGAAAACCGGAATATGGTGGGTGTTAGATTGGACGAACTTGCTCACCTTGTATGCCTGCTCTTTGCTGATGACGTAGTACTTCTGGCTGACAGCTATAGGGAGTCTCAGAGGATGCTTAACGATCTGATTACTGCTCCACTAATAAACTGTCTGTAAATGTTAATAAGACTAAAGTTCTAGTATTCCGAAGGTCCCCCATTTGCAAGAAGTTAAGAACTTTATATTTTGAGTCGCAGCCTTTGCTGTATGTAAACTCGTTCACTTACTTGGGCATACCTCTTAGCTGTACAGGTAAATTCAATTTGGCAAGGAATAACGCACTTAATAAAGGTATACGAGCTCTTGGAAAGATCAAAGAAATTCTTATTAAAAGTAAATCAAACTCGCTAGCGACGAAAAGAAAGCTATTTGACTCAGTTGTCGCTGCATCTGCCTACTATGCCGCTGAACGCTGGGGCGGTGGCGCAGTTGGAGGGTTTGGACAAATTGCAAATCAGGTATTATAAACAGCTGTTCTATCTGCCCCGCAACAAGCCTGATCATTATATAAAAATTGAGTTTGGTCTTGAATCTACTAGCACCAAAATTTTGATTAGGGTCATAAACTGGCTAAGTAAAGTGTTAGCTTCAGATAAAAAATCCCTTCTGAAGAGATCGTTTGAATCTGTTTTGTTCGCAACAAACTTCTCATCACCCCGTAAAGAATATTGTAATGGTAACTGGCTTGTTCATTTACTTCGAATATTGGCTCGTTTGGGTTACGAACCTTCCCTTTTTTTTCGTGATGTAAGTGTGGTGGCGAAGCACAAAAGGGACATTATAGAGCGTAGTGAGAGTAATCTCTATTCAATTAACATCGACCGATGCATTAGCTCCGGCTTCAACCCCTTCTTCAGGCGAATTTCTTCTCTTTATTTATGCGAAAATTATTTATTTCAAAATGTTTCCATGGCCAAGCAGAGAATTATAGTGCAACTAAGGCTATCGGGTGTCGCAGCAATTAGACTGTTTTATAATGGCATTACATACTCCATTGACTGCACACAATTATGCACAATCTGCAATTTCAAGGTCAACGAAACTTTGGCACACATAATATGGGAGTGCCCAATATATTCGTCATTAAGAAAAAAAATATTTAAAGAATGCACCACAACTGTACAATAGTGACGAAAAATTAATATGGTTACTAAATGGAAGCTGGGATAAAGAAAAAATAAATGATTTATTTTATTTTATACTGTGTACATTGAAGTTGAGAGCGTTTATGTTAGATGAATGATGCAGTCTGCCAAAGGTTCTTTACATGTCCATAATATGTTCTATGTTATTGTTAATTATCTATATCAAGATATAATTGTAAAATTATAATAAATAACTAATAATAATTAATTATTTTTTAAATTAAAAATTATCTATATTGTTAATTGTGTTGCACTGTAAATATGGTACTCTACTGTAGTTATCTTGGACATGGATAAAGTTTTGTAATTATGTAAAAATATGTGAGAAAACAAAATGTGCATCCCTTGTATAGGCATATATATAATGCTAAAATACAATAAAATATTCTTCTTCTTCTTCTTCTATATATACTCATATTTGTTCTTTTATTACAATGTCGTCGCGGTATTTGTACTCTTGGAACGCTCAGTCCTTATAGAACGATTGATTTTATATATATATATATATATATATATATATATATATACACTTTCATGTTTGTTGGATCGTTCCAACTGTCAATATTGTTGTATTACCTCTTGGAACACTTGAAACGTATTTAAATTGCTTTTATGACTAATATTTGTTTGAACTCAAGTTATTACGTGGCAATTATTATGTTGGAATACTTGAAACATTCCATATATTCAATCCTTATTGTATATATAGTATATATTAATAGATAATATATACTTTCATTTTGTTGTAGCGTTCTAACTGATCAATATTATTTTCTCTTTGGAACACTTGAAACGAACTTAACTAATTCTTTCATATTTGTTGAAGTGTTCCAACTTGATTGTGTAACACTTGAAACGTACGAAGCCAAGTGGCTTTTATACTAATATTTGTTGGAACACTTAAAACGTTCAAATGTTCAGCCCTTATAGAACGGATAGACTTTCATATTTGTTGGAGCGTTCCAACTGAACAATATTGTTGCATTTCCTCTTGGAACACTTGAAACGAACTTAACTAATCTACTGTCTTAAAACTACTACTAATACTACTAAAATATTCTCATATTAAGAATTATTCATTATGTTCATGGAACGTTCCGACCGATTAGTGCTTACAGAATCGTTCCATTTTTCTTATGATCTTGCAGGCTGGCAATATTTAGTCTCGTATCTTTGGGAACCTTCGATCTAATCAACTCAACTATAGTTGTTAGAACGTTCAAGCGGAAGTCCATTCGGTTTAACTGTTCTGACCTTATAGTCTCTTTGAATCTTAACGTATTGAACTACTTGTCTTTCGGATGGAACGTTCCAGCCGGTTAATTTAAATTTAAAAGGTCAAACTTATGCTGTTTTGACTCGCCGTTCTGTTGGAACATTGCAAATATTGGCAACTGATTGTCGGCCGGTATGGAATTCAATCTATTTGGAACGTTACAATTTTGTTCTTTCCAAAACTTTACCCTGTTACAATTCTTCCTTCTCAACACGCCAACTCACAGATATTGGTTCAGTTAACAAAATTTTATTGTACAATTTGAATTTGAAGGTTCCAACTTGACGTAGTGTGTACGTTCCAACTGCTCTGTCCTTGCTAAATTTATTACATATGTACTGTTCAATCTACTTCTTGGAACACTTCAAGCCACTCTATGGCCGATTATCAAGCTTGTAGTTTAGGTCAGTGGTATACCGGTTTGTTGGAACGTTCCAACTGTTTAGTAAACTGAACGGACAGATCTAGTCAGCATTTCAAGCGTTTCTACTTCTCAGACCGTCTAGAAAATAGTCACTCTCTGGTCTATTGGAACGATGCAATTGTTATTCTTAGTGTTTAACTCTTGAAACACATGAGACGTTCTAACGGACTGTTATTTATATTTGTTGTAATGGTACAACTGAAATCTATACTCTATTTACCTTTTACCTATATATCTACCTTATATGATAAAAGAAAGTTCATATGTATTTACTTTCGTATATGTTGGAGCGTTCCTTTTGGAACGGTCAACTTTTGATAAGTTCCAACCGGTCGTTTAAACATTATTTTTTAAGTTGTTTTTATCAAGAAGATTTAAAAGTTCCGTCGTTTCATTGCCTATACGTGGCCGTTTTCAAATTTGTCTTTCTTACACGTTTTTGTGTTTTGAGTTTATGTTTTAAAAAAGTGACAAATTTAAAAACAATCTTGCTCGTTTAAAAAGTTATCCAATTTCGAAATGGTATCCTGTAAAGAGCTGTCAAATTCGAAAGGAGCCATTCAAGGAGAGAAATATTTGTTTAGACAGTCTTATTTGTCAGTCTTACACGAGATATATTATGCTTTCAATTTTGACAGTTTTATACTAGTAAGATAGCTTTTAAATTTGACAATTATAAGAGCTTTCTGCAGCTTTTCACATGCTAAATCGTTTTTAAATTTGACAGCTCTTTACAGGATTTTTTTAAGGTATGCTCTTTACTGAGGATTCGTCAAAGAGGAGAATATTACTCCTTTTCCGTGTCTTTCAAAAAATCTCCACTCACCACCAAAAAAAGGGGGAAATCATGAAACTTAATTATTGGAAGAACAATCAAGCCGTATTGTTTTAATTCAATGCGTAAATTATACGAGCTAGATATCTTTTAAATTACACAATTTTATTCGAGATCGCTTTTAAATTTAAGAGATTTACCCGTGCTATATACGGTTATCGAATTCGACAGGTTTACACTAGTAAGATTGCATTTGAATTTGACAGCTTTACAAGAGCTTTCTACAGCTTTAAACAAGCGAGATCCTTTTTCAATTTGACAGCTCTTTACAGGAATTTTTTAAAATCTATGCTGTTTTTAAGGTATCGTAACTGAGGATTCGCCAAAGAGGAAAATATTCTTTTTCCGTTTCTTTCAAAATATTTTAATCTCCCTTCACCTCCAAAAAAAGGGAACAATTCAGTTCATCATAAAACTTAATTTTCGAACAATCTAGCCGTATTTGTTTTAATTCAACGCAGAAGAATTTTAATCAGACCGCTTGTAAATTTGAGAACTTTATTACCCTAGGAGAATGAATATATTTTCTTATTACTTTTATCTCGCTAGCATTACTATTGGGTTGTCCGGAAAATAATGCAGGATTTTGGTATTAAACAAAAAAAAAGAAACTAGTTACTTTAAAGCAATGTTCTTTAATCAAAATAATTTCCCATACTCTCAATACATTTCTCCCAACGTGTTGGTAACTTATTAATTCCGNCTAATTTTTAATATAACCATCGCCCACACTGTTTCTCTTATTTCTTACAAATATTCTATACTACCTCTTTCTTTCTATATGTGTTGTTTTGCCTATGTTGTTTTTCTATAGTTATTCCCCTCTCCATCTTCCTTTCACCCTCACTCTTTTTGTATCTCTATATGTCTGTCACATTCTATGTTTCTCTGTTTAACTCCCTCTTTATGTCTTTTTTTTTCTCTCTCTCTCTCTCTTTGTTCAATTGGCGATTTATTTCCTTTAATATCTTCCTTTATTTCTACCAATCTATTTGTCTATTCTGTGTGTTTCTTTCTTACTCTTCTAGTATCGTAATTTTTATATATATATATATACGTATGCACTTTTAACTCACTCGCTTTACTATAGTAATCCCTGTCTCCTTTTTAAATTAGAGGCCGCTTGTAAATTTGAGAGCTTTACCCAAGGAGATGGAATATTTTTTACTCTAAGCTCACTAGATTTATAATAAAAATTACTGCTTCCAATTTACCAACTTCTTTAGGAGGCGACGAAGGCCACAGTGGTTGACACGGCACTAATCATGGTAAGGTAATGATCCTTGGTTCGAATTCTCTTAAATTTGACAACCGTCTTTGGGAGCTTTTCCCCAGCTTATTCCTTAGAAATGTAATGACTGGTCAAAAACAGCCACATTTTTGTTTTTGCATCTTATCCATCCTCCTGATAATAAATTATGTATCAGTCCGTTTGAAATTTGATTTATACTGTAACTAACAATCGTATTTGTTGATTATTTATTATTTATTAGTAACATATTGTGACAACATACAGATTATTAGAAAATGTGGGCCATTTTGTATCAACTACCCTACAATTGTTTTGTTCAATTTGAACATTTTTAACAAAAAAGTTGGATGAGCTCTGGTTGTGCATTTCCCTATCCTGAGATATTGAAAATTACCAAATAATTAACCACCTCTCACCTCAACTTCTTTCTTAATGTCTCTAATTATTCTCCGAACATTAACAGCATACACTGAAAAAAAAAAAAACATGCGATCCAATTTAATAAATAAATTACAAAATAAAAAACTAAGAGGACATCTCACAAAAAGTGCATGCAAGCAGCTGGACACGGTTCTAGGTGGTATTTGGTAACATAACCAGAAACTCATCACTTCAGTTCAACCTGTTTGTGTCGGCTCAGCGACTTCTTAACCTTTGTACACATTATAATTATCACCTACCTCCATTTAATGAATAAGTATGCAATTTATGAAAATGCACTCCTATCATTTAATGCTATCCTAATTAAAACCCCTACAGGAGTCCGCAGGAGGCACTGAAGGGTGAATGTGAGTGCTGTGCATCATAATAGAATGGGATGCTACCTAACCATCCCCAAACTTCTTAAGTTTCAAAGTACTTTAAAAGAAATATATTTTGAAATCACAAAACCATCTTTCTGTCTGTTTAGAAAAAGCTGGTTTTCAATTCACTTATCAAAAGTTGACAGCTTTACACGAGCGATATCGCCTTTAAATTTGTCGGCTTTACACTAGAAAGATCACTTAAATTTGACAGCTTTATACGTGCTTTCTACAGCTTTACACGAGCTAGATAGTTTTTATATTTGACAGTTTTACAATACAAATCCCAGTTTCCAATTTAACAACTTTTTAATTCTTAAAGTATTAAAAAAAATAGTAATCAGAAAATTTTCATTATCGGTCCTTTTTGAACGCTGCCGACGTTTTTTATTATGGTTATAAAAAGCAGGTTTCAGGCCGCTTATATTCGCTTGATAGCTTATAAAATTTGACAGCTTTACACGAGCGAGATGAGATCGCTTTCAAATTGGTTTATAATTATTATTATTTCATATAATTATAACTTTATAAGATCTTATATTTATAATTCATAGCTTTTTAATTTTTTCAACGGTTTTTTCTTATTTTTCGTTTCCCTGTCCCAGTTTGACAAAAAAAATTTATGAAAAATATTTTGACAGCTCTTCATGCAGATTTTTCTCATGCTTTTAATAAAATAAAAAACCATTTTATTAGTATTTCTTTTTTGTAAGAAAAAGAATTTTCCGGAATGATGCCGTTGTTGGAACACTTGAAACGTTCCAACAGATAGTTTTCTTGAACAGATGGCCGGTGTCTTGCGCATATATAACGCCCGTTATACTGCCATATTTGTTGGAACGTTCCAGGTGACAAGGCCCTATCGTCGCACGTCTTGGAACGTTTCAACTATTCTCTACGTACAGAACGGTTAGGTTATTCAGTCCTATTGATCAGCTCTTACGTAAGTCGGATTACCTAGGTCGTAATTACCTCTGAACGGGTGAACCGTTCCAACTTTACTGTCCTTATATTACGGTAATACTCACTCCCATATTTTGCACAACGTTGCATTTCAAACGTCCCAACTAACTGACATGTGCCAACTGATCAATTTAAAGAATCTCTCCGGTTCCTTAGTACGTTCCGTTTAGCATCCATCAGCATCAATCTTCTGGTTTTGATCAAATGCACCCATGGTCTGTCGGAACGTTCCAATTGATTAGTCTTCTAGGCCGATCTTATGGTTTCGTTTTGTTGGAACGTTCCAACTATTCATTCTTAAGCATATGGTCGTGAAATAAAAATATTCTTTTCCACACCAACTCAACCGTACGTTGCCCAGTTAACAAATTTTGAAGTATGTTAGCTTTAAAGATGTTTCAATTTTCCCCTCATAATTTAGGGGGGAACGATTGTCGCAGAAGAGAGTTGTGAGTCCTTTGGAACAGAGGCCTTTTAAAGTTTTGTTGTAACGTTCCAACTGTTTAGCCTATTGTGAACAGTCAATTCCTCAGCAGCCTGGAGAGTTCCAACTGTACTGTTCTTACGGTACAGCCACATGTACTTTTATATTTGTTGGAATGGTCGTGATCCGTCGTCCGAGTGCTGTAAGTCAAGTGTTTCTATTTTTCCTCGATGGCCGCTTATTAAGCTTATGAACTCTCCGATTTGTTGGGACGTTCCAAATGTATTCCACTTGGAACGTTCCAACAGTTGAGCGTATTATGACAAACTCTTGGTAGACGTTTTGTGACGTTTCAACTTCTTAGAAGGTTTGTTATTTTGCTATTTGCTCTCCTTTATTTTTGAACTTTCCAACTGTTCTGTCGTTACAATATCGTTGTATTCCGTCTTGGAACTCTCAAGCATGTCTTTTTTTTCTCTTAATTAAATTTTTTTTAAAGTCCACCTTTTGTGTTTTGTAACTATATTTTCGACAATTTTAAGGAATGACACCTTTTCATAAAATATTTTTAACTACTGACGAGCTTTTCCCAGCTCGTTACACCATTTAAGAAAAATGTAATATCCTCCAAACTGCTTTTACAAGGAAAAATATCAATCTCCCCGCCCATAAAATTGATTATTTTTTCTTAAAAGATGGGAAAATCGACCAATTTTCACCAGCCATTTTCTTATAGTTTTCTTCAGTGTTGATTTTTTTTTATAGGTACCAGATCAATTGTAATTTTAAAAAACGGTAATTTTTATTATGACAATTTACATTTTCCAAATTACTCATAAATTTAAATTTACCCCACAAGGGTTTGATCATAAAATTTAGACAGCCCTTTTCACGTTATTCATTCATGTCAAAACTTAAACGAAGAGCCGAATTTTCCTTCTGTTTTTCAATGACTGGAAATTCCCTCTTCAAAAAAAAAATAAAAACGGCTTTTATTATAGTGCAGTATAACGAACTAACTGTATTTATTATTTTTAGTCCGGATGTGTTTTTGTTTTATCACTGATTCTACGGCCGCTATCAGCGTACTTGTTCGAACGTTCCAACTGATCAGTTCTGTATTTATTAAAGCTGTCCAGAAGCGTTTCTATTTTTTCACTCTTCTACGGCCGTTGTCTTCACAGGATTGTTGGAACGTTCCAACTGGTCAGACCACAGTATATATGTATTTATTCTTGGAAACCCAGAAGGCGTTTCTGTTTTTTCACTCTTCTACGGCCGTTATGTCTTCACAGGACTCTTGGAACGTTCCAACTGTTCAATCCTTACGTGTTCTATTCTTGAAACGTGCAGCGTTACAACAATTATGTACTGTATTGTTCGTGAATATTCTCACCTATAGATTGGACCACTCACCCAACTGTTGGAATGTTTCAAGTCCTCTTTTTACAGTGTACACTTGTTAGAACGTTTCAACTGCTCAGTCATTGAGCCAGTTCACTTACCTGTTGGAACGTTCAGTTGTTCACTCCTTATTGCCTGTTGGGAACGTTCCATACGCACGTTCATGTTGAAACACACGTTGCGATCTGTCGTTATTGACAGACTTATCTGGTGGTACGTTCCAACTGTTTTCTCCTTAGATCTCTACATATCGGTTGGAACGTTCCAACTGTTCACTTCTCGGTTAGGGATGGTTATTATATAACGTGTTTTTCTCTTGGAACACATGCAGTGTACAATAGTTATGTCATTATTTTGTACAACCTGTGATCCGGTTGTAAGTTCTAATTGATAAGACAATACAATGCCTTTGTATTTATCCCGTGGAACACTTGAACCATTCCAACTTTACTGGCCTAATATTACGGTAACTCATTCTTGGTTGGTGCGTTCCAACTGATTAGCAGTTACAGTATTTTATTAAGTCAGTTCAATTGAAGTCCTACTTAATAGTTCTTACGGTATCGTTTCTCTTTCTCTGGAATAGACCGACTAGACGGACAGAGTTAGTGACCCGGTGGCGCTTTATCACGTCTGTTCAACGGACCCACAGGCCAACAACCACAAACTTTACTAACACTAACTTCATTATCAATTTTAATTAGAACTTTCTAGTTGTTCAGTTCAAACACGGTGATGATGTTGATCGATTCTAGGAAGCAGCTCCCCAGTCTTCAGGCTTATTGCATCTTCCTAATTTTCCTATCCTCAGAGGCCTAAAACTGACCCCAGTTGTCGTGACCAAAACTTTTTTAGGGACGTCGCAGATGCTCATGACCATGGTCTGCGGCTGCGTCCAGCTCTATTTCCCCTGCGGTATGTACAAGTCGCACCCGCGACTCTCCAAGCCGCCCGGCTTCTACAAGCATATGGTGCTTGTCGGCTGCACCAGGTTTGCGACGGTCCTCCTTGGCCTCGTCTCGCTCAACTACGTCGCGGTCAGCTTCACTGAGACTATCAAGAGCTCGGCGCCTATCTTCACCGTCTTCATCTCAAGGTGCCTTTTAGGTAAGTCACATCCTCTTTTGTGTCGGTACTTCTTTCACTTACTCTTTTTGTGTGTGTCTTTTTCAGGAGAGGAGACGGGTCTTTGGGTCAAGCTGTCCCTTCTGCCGGTCATGGGCGGGCTCGCCCTTTGCTCAATTAACGAGATTTCCTTCGACGCACGTGGTTTCATCGCAGCCATGGCGACCAATTTTACGGAATGGTAAACTTTTGTAGAATATCAACTGTTGGATCGTTCCTCTATCTGCTCTGTGTGACCGTGTCATACATCTTACTTTTTCCAAACGGAACATACCATCTGCTATGCTTTATAAGGTCCATGTCAAACCTCTTTTATTTTCCAAGCATGAAACGTTCCATCTGCTCTCCTTTCGATCCACGCTATACCTTTACTCTTTTCCTCGCATGGAACGTTCCAACTTTGTGTTACGACCCGTTTTTGGAAAAATGTCATACCTCTTTCTGTACAGCTTGCAGAACGTCTATTCGAAGATGCTAATCTCCGGAGACAAGTTCAAATACTCGTGAGTATACAATCATATGTTAACAAAGCGTGTCGCTGACCCCGCCGTGCTTTGCCGCGCAGGCCCGCGGAGCTCCAGTTCTACACGAGCCTCGCCTCCATGCTTCTCCAGGTGCCGACGTCCCTCGTATACATGGACTCGTCGTCCCTCGGTGGTGTGACTCCGTCGCACATGGTCGCATTCGCTCTCAACGGACTCTTCTTCCACCTGCAGAGCATCACCGCCTATGTCCTTATGGACTATACCAGCCCGCTGACGCACAGGTAAGAGACACCATCATCTTTTACATCTACCCTTTACCGTCCATTAGAATCGATCATGCGTTCTACCTTTCACCCAACATCTTTTATCCTCCAGTGTGGCCAACACCGCCAAAAGGGCCCTGCTCATCTGGGCGTCGGTCATCATGTTCGGCAACCCCGTTACCGGACTTTCAGCCCTCGGCACGTGCACCGTCATCTTCGGCGTCCTCCTCTACAACAAGGCACGTGAGATCGACACCCTCTCGGCCAGACACGGCAAACTCGATGAAGTGAGTGCGACAAACTTTTATGTTATTTTTTTTAAATCTTATTTTTCCGTCTGACAGGCGTTCGAACCGTTGCAGCCGGTTAGGAGGATTTGACTCTTCGCTTCCTCCGTCGCCCAGAAGGATCGATCAAAACATTTTCTCAAAATATTCCAGAGCCAAAACCGATGAGGAAAATTCTTTTCCCGCCCAACTTTTTTTAAAACTAAAAAGAAAATTATGTGATTGTATATAATCAAACAAACTCTGAGGGTTATTTCGAAATTTCCAAACCTCGGATTAATTGTGATATATAAAACTAATTATTATAATATAGACTTATTATCTTAACCCCTTCCCCTCCCCCTCTATCCAAGAAGTACTGTGAACACAAAGAATTTTATTTATGTAATAGATCTTAGGTAATTTATTATGTATATTAGGTAAAAGTGTTGTGCTACTGACTTGTTTATTTTGGTTCATTTTGTTCTTTTGTACAGTGTATATTATACTTTTGTATACTATATTGCGAAAAAGAGAGAGAAGGAAATTTAAAAATATATATCTTATTTGTCAATATTTTTGTGTATTCCATCGTTCCTTGCCACAACTCGATTGTAAAACGAAACAGCAAGATTATTAACACCCAAAGATTTATCATTAAGTGCCATATACCTAGACCTATGAAATCCTCCTTCGGTGTTATGATATTGCTTTTTCCCCTTTTATTTACAGTTGTTCTTAATGTTGCAAGAAGAACGCACATCAAAAACATCAAACTAAGTGTTTCGGGATTAGGTGTCTCCATGGGCAATTAATGTAAGATGAGGTAGTGCAACAGTTAAGAGGTTAGTAGTGCTCTTTACGTTCTGAGAATGGTTAGGGATTGTCATCTAGTCTCGCAGTCCAACTATAAATTGAAAAACAGCGAGACTAAGACCGGAAAGGTTTTTCATTATGCAATCAATAACTTTCCGTTTTTTTATTTACAGTTGTTCTTTAATACTATGACCGTTGCCATTTGTGAGTATGGTCATCTAGTCTCTCTATAAATTCTAAACGGAAAACAGCGGAACTAGTAGAATTGTCTCCAGATAGTCAACCTTATCATTAAATTTTCGTCGATTTTTGAGAATTCTTCTGGATCATCGAGCTGCTCTGTGATGTTGAACAGTACCTGGTCTTCTGGGTATTTCTTCAACTGTGTATCTCTGAGAAAAAAAAAAAAATTATCTACAGATTGATACGCTTTATGAAGTGACTCACCCGTCGATAACGAAACGTGCTAACATGTTCACGTATTTCTTTGCAACCCATTCGTTCTTCGGGTCGACGAGGCACCCTTTAATCGTGAAGATATAAGGCAGTTCGTCCCCGTGAGACGTGCCTTCGCCCGACCTCGGGACTCGGCAGTTCATGAGACCGAGTTCGCTCTTGAAGTCGAACATGAAACCCTGAAAGGGTCCGTCGTGGTATAACGCCTCCCTGATCGCCGGTAGAAAGAACCAGCCGTCTGACATCATGTTGCTAACACGTTTGTCCCTCGAAGAAGTCATTTCATACATATCGTTCATTTGGCCTTTAATATACCACAAGTTCTTTCGAGACAAATAATAGTCAAAGTCAAAGTAGGTTCTGAACATGGTGTCTTTCCAGTTTCCAGTCCAATTTCTCTCCCTGGCGACTATGATTAAAAAGAAGATATGATTTGGAACATTTATTAATAGGTTGGTTTTTACATGCTGATATGATATCCCCTTCGTTTCTGTTCAATCCGAGAAGCAGTGTGAAGTTGCTGTTTACAAAGGGGAATTCGCGCCCGGGTTCCTGATGGATATAAATGCTTTCTTGGACAGGTTTGAACGGCCATAACATGGTATCCCACAAATTTGCCGACTTGAAAAAGAAAAAAAAGGTAAAGATCAGCTGGATGTTACAGTAAGATGGAAACGCACTTCGAGCATCATCGTTCGTGAAGTGTTGACTAATGTTGAGAACCGTATTTTTTCTAAACAGGCCGGTTTAATTGTTTCTAAACATTCCTCTTCTACATTTTCACTCTTGAGGAGCATGGCTTGATATTTGGAGTACGTCAAAAACGCAAATGTAGCCTTGGCCCAGGGTGCGAACCGCGTCCCGCTGATTGCGATGCCCCTTTTGATCGCGTGTCCACCTGCTCGAACATCATGTATTTCTGCTACTACGAAAACATAGGTCAGTTTTACCTGGAGTCCAATTGTTTCGTTTTAGGTGGAAAAGGGCGTGGGACGCTCCTGCACCGTGGCCGGCGAGTGTTATCCTCCCGGGATCACCGCCGAAACTTTTTATGTTCTTCGTCACCCATTCTATCGCTACTCTCTGGTCATCGAGGCCGTAGTTCCCAAACAATTTGGCAAAATAAGATCTCACAAACCCTGGCATCAAACAGTTAAAGCAAAGAAGCAATGGACGATAATTCAAAAGAGTACTGGAATACCGAGGACGTCCAGGCGGTAGGTCATAGTCACGAAGACTATATCGTGATCCATGAACCTGCTCGGGTCGTATTTGCTGCTCCGAGTCGTTCCGAGTGACAATTGCGTCCCATGGATCCAGATCAAAACAGGCATGCTTACATTCCTCTGAAAAGTGAAAAGCATTTTCATTTGATAGGAAATAACGACATTCATAGACTTTACCCGATAGCTTGGGGTGTAGATGTTGAGAAACGTACAGTCCTTTCTTCCAAAGATCTCACCGCTGGTCGGGTCCACATGCATGCAGTTGATTCTTCGATTTAAGCTCTGTAACCAGCTCCTGGGTTCCGAGTTAATCGGTACAAAACGAAACTTCGACGTTTCTACCCTCCACTTATAGCGGATCCCTTCGAAAGCGGTGTAATTTCTCCCGCCCGGCGACGTTCTACGAATTGGCGTCGCGAAAGACCACGCAGGTGTCTTAAGGTGAACCATTTCACCGGCCTCCACGAAGATTAGAATAAACCATAGGCACCACTTCATCATGTCTACTGATCCGTCTACGTGGCACCTAGATTTTTTATATGTCATCACTTCATGCTTCGATCCACCTTGGAAAATCATTCTATTTTAAACTAATCTACCGTGTAAGCAATGCCAGACAAGGACACCTGCTAATAAATAATTTAAATAAAAAAGTTTCTGAGGGACCCTTAAAGTTCATCTATCATCATACTATCTTACTCTAAAAGCCCTCGTACTTACCCGTATGAAACTCTAACCTTAACTGTCAAATCACCACTCATTAATATACGACAATTTGCCCTTTACCATTAAGTGACGAACCTTGGACCTTTTTTTTCTTTGCAAAATAAATGGTCAGGTCTCGCTTTGAACTCAGTTAGTTGTAAATGAAGAAGATTGTGCAGGTGAAGGATGCGATAGATAAGACATGTCGAAACCCAAGGAGTCATCATGTTACGTTGTGAGAATAGTTAGGGATGGTCATCATAGTCCAACTACAAACGCAAAAAGAGCGAGACTATTAACAATCAAAGATTTGTCATTAAGTGCCATCTACACCTAAGAATCTTCTTGGGTGTTACGATATATTACGTTTTCTCCTTTTATTCACAGTTATTCTCAACGTAGCAAGAAAAACAATTACACATAAAACAATCAAAGTATGTATGTATTTCGTGATTATGTGTCTCCATGGGCAGTTAATGTAAGATGAGGTAGTGCAAACAGTTAACACTTTCGAAGTAGACGGTACGTTATGAGAATGGTTGGTATGGTCATCTAGTCTCACCGTTCAACTATAAACTTAAAAACAGCGAGACCATTTGGACCGGAATGGTTTTCCATTATGCATCTTAGACTAAATCAATCCTTTTGGGTGTTAGGATCAATCACCTTTCCGCTTTTTATTTACAGTTGCTCGAACGGTACAACTTTTTGTGACGTGTTGGAACGGACCAAATGTTTCACCGTTTTGTTAGACCGTTTCAACTGTCAAATTAGTACAGAACAATCTTATTGGCTGCATTGAACCGTTTCACCGTTGTGATGACCGGCCAATTCTTCGAACCACTCTCCAGGAGGCGTGGCTATTCTCCAATTTGCAACGCCCCAACTGTTGTTATCTGTCTTAGAACTGTTGTCCAGCTGTTAAAACGTAAACGGTCTTATTTTCCTCATTTGATCGGGACGTCCCAAATGTTCAATTCACTCCGAACGCCACATTTCGCCCTCTCGGAGCGACGGTGTATGGGCGGAGAGGGTCCTTCTTAATTGAAGTAACAAATCTCTTCCCTTTGCAATTGCGCCGGACACTTGCCGATTTTCTGGGGGTCTTTATCATCGGTATGTACGCTATGGAGGGAAAACGGGGTGATTTTAAATAATAAGGTAAAAACGGTGGTTTGGGAACAAGATAGATTCATTAAATTAAATTGTCGTTATCGCAAGCCAGGAGGATAAAGAGCAAGCTTGCACGCGAGAAAGGAATTATATAAAACCTTAGGTGTATTGAAGAGTAGCGAAGAAAATGATGACGATGGTGATGGACGAATAAAAGTCCGACGAAAACAAATGGAAGCTTCGTGGACGACGCTACGACTGAGTATCCACGTGGCGGATCGATCCAATACCGTTGAAGGTTGTAGAACGATGACCACGACGACGACGGGTTCCCGATGATGATGGATGACTAAAATCCGACGGAAACAAATGGAAGTAAGGTGGGCGACGCACCGATCGTGTATCCACGTGGCCAGTCAATTTCCCGAGATGAGACCTTAAGAACGACGACGAGTCTACGATGGTTGAAACGAGATTGCAAACCTCCGACGCAAACAAAATAGTCTTGTGACATGGGCAAGAGAAGATCCACGAGGTTAAGACGATCGGGTTACGTTGCACTTTTTTTAATCGAACTCTGGCTTACGACTGACTGTTACCTTGGAAGGGACGATACACATCGATTCAAAACAATAATCGATAGGGTTACATATGAGATTAGGATTATTAGTGCTTAATTAACTAATTTTTAATAAGAAAATAGAATAAATTCGTTTCGGCATAAACAATTGTATTCAAACAGTTGGACCGTTCCGACTGTTTCATTCGTACAGAATGGCTATTTTCGGTCTGTTGGAACGTCTCAACTTTTATATTCATAATAGAACGATCATATTTAGCTCTATTGGAGCATCCCAACTGTTACATTCGTTGCGACCGGTTGTTCGACAGCAGCCAAATACAAAATGGCTCTAAGCGAACACCACTGAAGACAAGAGATGTGAATTGTGGAAGAAGGAAAGAGGGATAAAATGTTTCGGCACCAACGGGAGTGTAACTTCCCGATGGAATGAAAGATAATGGAAATGACACAGGAAGAATGAGAGAGACGATGAAATTAAGACTCGCGTAAGTGAAGCACGTGGCGGGCTGCTCTGGCTAGAAAATCTATAGGTGAGATGATGCGTAGTTGGGCGATGGTCAGAAATCCAGAGTCGATGGCAGTGATATGGATAAAGTCTCTCGGAGATGATAAGGGATAATACGTCGTATAAGGAATTGAGGAAATTAAGGGAAATGGTGATAAGTTTAAGACCATGCGGTCAGGAGATGGATGATGATGTCCTTTTTGAAGGGCGTTTAATTGCTCGGCTAAGGAGAACTTTCCGATATCGGCGGAGAGTTGAGATAAACGAATGTCCAGATGGGATAACGATTCTAAGAGAACCTTTAAGTCATATTATATTGATTGAGTTGGAACGTCCCAACTTTGAAATTCATAATATAACGATCTTATTTTGCTCTATTGGAACGGTTGGAACATTCCAACTGTTACATTCGTTGAGAAGGTCATATTTCGCTCTTTTGGAACGGATGTTTTGTCAATAAAACAGCCACAATTTTGACCGTTCGGACTTTTAGAACACACCAACTAGGAAAAAATTAATTATAAAGTATTAAAAGGTCATATGTCATTCTTTTGAAACAGTTGGACATTTCCTGCCGTGCGAGTTATGACGAACGGCCATATTTTGCTCTTAGTACGGTTGGAACATCCCAACTGTTCTAATCGTTCAGGACGTGATCTTTTGGAACGTCCCAACTTAAAAATTCATCGATTAGTTGCAACGATCCGTCTCGTCTACATTTTCTTCATCCGTACAACTTAACAATAATTCACAGTATTTATGTCGCATTTTAATTACCAATTTGAACGATTTAACCGTTAAACCCGCGTCACGCTTCGATCCACCTTGGTAAATCAACCAATTTGGGACTAATGTACTGTGTCATCCATGCCGTTTGTTTGTTTATCTGTTTCAATTATAGTGGGATGATATTCGACCGTCATGAAGTCAGTACTGATGACGTTGAATATCCTCGGCGTGTGTGCCGCTAAGGGTAACATCGAATATATAAGGGGTAAGCTGTCCGTAACTCTCAACGGGGTGACGTATAATGCCTTCGAAGGAGTCCGCTACGCCTCGGCGCCCGTCGAGAAATACAGCTTTGAAGTAAGTTCGTTCTTGGCGAAAGATGATCGATTAATGTCTGGTATAGGAGCCTATTGCAGAATACGAATTGAAAAGTAACCTCGGCCGTAAAGTCGACTGCTTGCAGATCGACCCAGAGAACGGCAAGTCCATCGGAGAAGATGATTGTCTCTTTCTCAACGTCTACACACCTTCCCCCGTGAGTATGTTCAATCCGGGGTCTTTGAGTTTTTTCTGTTTAGATGACTGAACGTGCGCCGGTCATGGTTTGGATCCACGGGACGCCGTTTCCACTCGGTACGAGTCAGAGCAGTCTTTACGAACCTGAGTTGTTCATGGAACAAGGGGTGGTAGTCGTAACCTTGAGCTACCGTTTAGACGTCCTCGGTATGAATTGGTTAATCTTAAGGGTTTTTACTGATCGACTTATCTGCCAGGTTTCGCAAGTTACGAGACGTCGAAGATGCCGGGCAACTACGGCCTACAGGATCAGGAGTTGGCTATAAAATGGGTCTTAAAAAACATACAATTTTTCGGAGGTGATCCCGATAGGATCACACTCGCCGGACATGGATCTGGTGCTGCGCATGTCCTATTCCACCTCAACGGTCGCATGGCAGGTATTCAAAAAAACTCGATAGGTTTATCTTTTAAAACTATTTAAACTAACTAAAATTTAATCAGGTAAGATCGAAAGAGGGATTGCACTGAGCGGGTCCAGGTTCGCGCCTTGGGCCTTGTCTGTCGGGTCTTGGACATCGAAGCAAACCCACAGTCTTGCATCTTGGATGAAAGACAGAAAACTATCTCCGTGTCCTACTTTCACGCCCAACTGCTTAAAAAAAGCAAACGCAACCACGATGATCGATTGGTCTTTCAAAACCATTACGTCTGTTGGTATCAAGCCTTCAACAAATAATAAACATATAAAATTTTAATTTCTTTAAGCTGCCCATGTTGTGGGATCGTCTCACCTGGCCTTTCAGACCTGTCGTCGATCAGGTATACATAAAATCCTACCCATGGTCTTCGAACAGTTCTGGGAACTTCTCACTTCTACTAGGACTGAACAGGGACGAAGGAGACATCATGAATATATGTATAATTTTGATTAATTGGGTGTAATGATTAGTTGAAGGTTTATTGCAGTTGCAGACGTGAGGAATTGGATGGTAAAAGACAGAGAAACACTTTTTGACACATTCATCGCGGTACACCATCCGGCGAGGCTTAATCTCGACGTCGACTTACAGTCAAGGATCAACGCTCTGTACGAAGGGACGAGGATTTGGAAGAACCAGCTGAACCAGTTAGCAACAGACGGATGGTTCTTCTACCCTGCGGTCGAGGAAGCGCGGAGCCATGCGGGCCCACTCCAGGCTTTCATGTTCGACTTCCAGTCCGACTTCGCTCACATGGGATGTTCGGTGCGAAGGAGGACGAACGTGGCCGCCCACGGGGACGAGTTGCCATTCATTTTCAACATCTCAGCCTGCAGATACACCTTAGCAAATAGGCGTACCGCCAAGAAATACGTCGACACGTTGGCATCATTCGTCAGAAACGGGTAAAAAAACCCGCGGCGAACCGTCTAAAAAACTTACTTCATCTTTGTACGAATTTTCCAGTAAGGCGAGTCTTAAACGGTACTCGGATGACAAGGAACTGTTCGATATCACGGCTGCTTTATCGAACCCAGAAGTTTTTGGTACATTTGACAAGAGCATCGCAAAAAGGATGCGCTTCTGGAAGGATTTGGGCCTCTACTCAAAATGAATTAATAATTGCCCTATTGTAGAATAAAATATTTTCAAATCATACACTTGGAACCCGTATAATTTTGTTATACCATATTCCTACCACCATTTCCAATTTTACCTCGAGTACAAGTTTCATTAGTAGTAATTCTTCGTAGTCTTGCTGTTCCCCAGGAACCAGTACAAAATGCCGCTGACGAACACCACCGATGGTAGAAGATTGGAAATTATAATGAAAAAGGTGATGTGAAAAAAAAAGGTGCAACTTAAGTTGGAAAAAATCGCTGCTGTCTTCCACGCTCGTCAGCTGTTCATGATCCGGATTCACTCTATGAGGGGAGTTGGGGTTGACTTTCAGAAAGCATTGCTGGTGGGTCACTAGGTCTTTTCTACACGTGTCCCGCTTCTGGGCCCTTAGAAGAGCTTTGCAGGTGACGGTTTGGCTTCCTCTGCCTAGTGGTCGTGGCTCACATTCCCCCGCCGGAACTTAGCGGCGCCAATAAATAAATGGCGCTCCCAGGACGGGCCCCGCGGAGGCGTTCGGCTGGGACATGAGGGAAGAGCAATGTGACTAGCTTATTAAGCTATGGCAAGCTATATTCATAGTGCTTTGGCGGCACTGCTCGTTAAACGGGCCAGCCTTTTTGCCGCATTACGGCCTTCTAGAATGTTTGGGTGGCTTTATAACCATCTGGACTAGCGATGATATCTTTCAGTGTGTTTACGTTAGCCACCTCGCTATTTGTTTCAAACAGCCATCTGATACGAGGGATGCTGTACATTTCGCACGATAGAGCAACATGCTCAGCTGTCTCCTGATTCCCGCAGGGGCATAATGGGCTAGATTTCAGACCGAATTGGTGGTTGGTGGGTCACCGTCTGGCCTACTTTCTTTTACTGTTCCTAAGCCGTCGCCGGCTCTTTACAGCATCATTGGCTTATATTTTTATTTGTGTAGCTTTTTTATTAACGACGGAANACCCTGCCGCCGACCTCCGCCAAATCCTTACCGGAATGGTAGAAGCAGAGGTCGTCGACAAAAAGCATCCTTTTTATCTGCGGAGGGATGCCGTCTGGCCTGCTTTCTTTTACTGTTCCTAAGCCGTCGCCGGCTCTTTACAGTATCTTTGGCTTATTTTTAATTTTTTAATTATGTAGCTTTTTTATTAGAGACGGAAGCGTTTGAACGTGGGGGTCAGAGAGAACGTGTCAAAAAAAAAAAAAAAAAGTACTTGTGGATATAAAAAAAAACAAAAAAAAACAGTACTTGTGGATTAAAAAAAAAAAAAAACATAAATAATACTGATAATAATGGCACGTTCCTCTCCCCACTCCTGTTCTTATTGGACTCTTATGTCCATGGCCTTTTTTAAAACGGTCGCATCTACACTCCACCTGCCGAGCTCTTCGTCACATTTATAGTGTCCAGGATGGGCCTCGCGGAGGCGGCTCGTAGGGATATTAAATTCAGGTGGAGGAGGGTGCTTCACTTGTTTGGCTCACTTTCCTTGTTGTTTACTGGTTGCTGTTGAGTTGGTGTAACTGGGTAGCTGCGTAGTGCGATGTTGCTGTGCCGGGTGGAAAAAAAAAAAAATTATACAACAATTACAATACAATAATTATACACAATAATAATTAATAATAATAATTATAATTAAAAAAAATGAAAAAAATAATAATAATTAACAACAAATTAAGTAAATATCCCTAAAACACTAAACACTCACTTTATTTACACTATACACTTTACACTAACCACCCTTTCTGTTTCATGATGGCTTTCCACAATTTCTGAGTTGCCCGGAAACCGGACAGTGAGGAGACCGCGCGACGCAGGGTGCTCACGTCCAACGATTGTTCTCCGGTTTCAACGAGAAATCTCAATCGAGCTTGTTCATATTTATGGCATGAAAATGCCACGTGTTCAGCAGTCTCTGCTTCACCACACTCACAGAAAGGGCTGTCTTTTAGTCTGAATCTATGCAGCTTTTCTGCGAAATCTCCATGACCCGAGAGCAGTTGCGACATAAAATGATCAATTTCTAAATGTTTCATTTTCAATCTGCTCTCAATGTTAGGGAAGATTCTATATGTGTACCGCCCTTTCTGCGGAGGGATGCCGTCAGCAATTCCGTTCACCGCCACTAAGAAAAGCGCAACGCTCATCACCGAACCCTGGGGGATGCCGTTCTCTTGAACGTGATCCCCAGAGAGCACGGTACCCAGCCTGACTCGGAACCTGCGGTTCTCCAAGAAACCCCGGAGAAACCTCGGCAACTGACCTCTTAGACCAAAATCGTGACACTTCCGTAGTATCGCGTATCTCCACGTCGTATCATACGCCTTCTCAAGGTCGAAGAACACAGCCAGANTGAAATGCCTCGTTCAGAAGCGCCATACCAGCGGCAGTGATCCCACTTCTTTCGCAGCCAAAAGGTTGCGATGCCGACCTGGAGGTGATCTTTCCCATCGCGATTTTTATATGTAGTCCCCATCTGTTTGTTCGATCTTCATTTTCAACGAACTCTCTCCATGTCGTACGTTTAGCGCGCCGCAATTCTTTCTTGAACTTGCGTTTTGCATTGTGATATTCTGTTCTGTATGCTTCCCTAGAGAAAGGGTCTGGGCATCTCTGGAAACGTCGTCTAGCACGCTGAGCTGCTGCTTTTAATTCAGCGACGTACGTACTCCACCAAGCCGGTCGACCTCCTTTTTCACTTTTCTTACAAAGTCTCTCAGGGCCTCTGACCAAAGCTGTACTTAGTATGGCCACCTTTTCATCAATGGCAGCATTATCTGTGTCAGGCCAGAGTAGAATTTCCTCTTCGTGTAGGAGATCACCTTTGACAACGTTTGCCAATTCATCTCCACTAAGACCAGCTAAGCATAATCGCTTCTTCCTTATTTGTTGTGGTTGCCTTGTATTGGTCTGCAGATCCAATCTCAACCATGCATGATCACTAGTAGTGGCGTTGATATCTATGTGGAAACGCTCCACTCGTCGATATAGAGACGGGGTCACTAGCATTAAGTCCACTGCGGACTCTCCTTGATCTGCGCTATACGTTATAGGAGAATCCTCAGTATTTAGGAGGTAGATATTTTCCTCTTGGATTGTATCCATCACAATCGTACCGCGCCTATCGATATTTTTATCACCCCACGCCGGGCTGTGTGCATTGAAATCCCCTCCTACTACGGCATTTTTCCCGGTGTATTTTCGGAGGGGATTTCTGATTCGTTCCATGTCTTCGCCTATGTCGCGCAATCGACAGCAGTATATGGATACCACGAGGAGTTCCTCGCCTGCCCATTCAATGAGGCAACATGCCATATCATCATTACTTTCCGGCAATAGTATGGCGTTAATATTTTTGTTCAAAATATACACTGCCGCCCTGGGACGCTTTGCACTTCTCAAGCGAACTACTCGAGCTGCTACTCCCATCGCAGTGTCAATTCCTTTCTTCCATGGTTCCTGTGTCAGGACAAGATCCACCCCTTGCTCATCTGACAGGACACGCGCTTCATCCATCACCACTTTGGAGCCATGGCAATTTAGCTGTGCAACCTTTAGAGGGGTTCTTTCACGCTTATTTTTTTGGCGCATCATTGCTGTGAGTTGGAGGGTTTGTTGCTGAGTGCCCACTCCCTGCTGCTGGACTAGAACCCTCGCCTCGCTGACGACCGTTTCCGATCCGTGACAGTTGAGCTGGGCAATCCTCAATGGTGTTCTTTTACGACCCTTCATGGTGCAGCTGGTGTGCTGCCTTCGCATGCAGGGCTCTCCTGCTTATCGTCAGTGTCTAGTACTTCCCCCCGGTCCGTGGCACACCAAGCTCTCGCAATAGCTCGAGCGTGTGCCTCACATTGCAGGGATCCTACATGGTGATCACTAGCCTTGCCCAATCTATGGCAATGGACGCACCGCGTCTTCTCACGCGGGCNCCTGCTGCTGGACTAGAACCCTCGCCTCGCTGACGACCGTTTCCGATCCGTGACAGTTGAGCTGGGCAATCCTCAATGGTGCTCTTTTACGACCCTTCATGGTGCAGCTGGTGTGCTGCCTTCGCATGCAGGGCTCTCCTGCTTATCGTCAGTGTCTAGTACTTCCCCCCGGTCCGTGGCACACCAAGCTCTCGCAATAGCTCGAGCGTGTGCCTCACATTGCAGGGATCCTACATGGTGATCACTAGCCTTGCCCAATCTATGGCAATGGACGCACCGCGTCTTCTCACGCGGGCACTGCCGCGTATCGTGGGGATCCGAACAAATGCCACAGACTGGGTCTTTCTTTGGGCATACTGCTGCTACATGCCCATATAGCTGGCAGTTGTAGCACCTGGTCACTCCTGTATAATCTTTGGCTACGCAAACCTGGTAGTCCAGGTATGCCTTACCACGGTCATTCGCTACTTTCCATGTCCGCGGGTCCACCTCAATAACCCACGACACGTAGGGGGACTTTTCTCTGGTGCCGCTACCGTATTTTAGGGTGAACAAGGGCCGAATTTTAGTCTTTTCCCAGGCATCCTCCTGGCTGTTGTTCGCCGCCAACTGCTCGATTAGATCCTCCGGCTGGGTCTCCTTGGGGACGCGCAAGAGCAATAGTCTCGGGTTACGTTTGCCCGCCGTTCGCACATTAAGGCCTGCATGGCTAAGTGCCTCATTGGCGAGTAGGGTTTGTCGGTCATTCTGGGTATCCACCTTGACGGCTACTCCGCCTTTTGCTGTTATTCTTATATCATCAATCCGGATTCGTGTTACCCTAGGGTTGATGATATCTTTGACCTTCTTAAGGACCTCTTGAGGGTCCATATTCTCCCGTGGATCGATAAAGACTAATTTAGCCTCATTATCGATCGCTTCCCTTGCTTTTTTCATAAGGGATACTCTATCCCTACCGGGCTTGCTTCCTGCCTCAGTCGCAGGTTGCTGCTTTTTCTTAGGCTTAGATTTCCCTTTCACTACTGTAAGCCATTGGTTTTCGGCTTCATTTGGGCATGCAGGTTCTGTTACTGAGGGTTTGGGATCATTCTGCTCGGGTTCTTGTTGGCGCGGCATGGGTAAGGTACTTTTGTTCCTTACTCTCCTTTTCGCGATATACGAAGTTTCCTGATCTTGTATTTGATCGACACACCGCTTCAGTTCGGTTACGACACTTTTAATTGGCGACAGCCCAGTTTTCGGTGCCTTCCTGAGTTCCCCGGCTATGTTTTGGATCGTCGGGACTAATGCCTGCACGACTGCATCAGCAGTGTCCCGCACGCCTCTAGATTCCTCATTCCGTTTTATTTCATTTAGGCCCTTAAGATAGGCATTTTCAGTAGCTGTTTTTTGCAGCATTGCTACTAGCCTATCAGTCTGCGCTATAATAAACGCGGCCGCAGGCTTTGAGCATTTATTTGCTGGTTCAATTACATATTGGGCGATCCGCCCTCTTATTTTATTGGCCGCTGATACAATCTCATGATGTCCGGGGTTTTGATTGGTTTCCGAGTCCGTTCCACATCTCGCCGTTTGCCGCGTCCTTTTTCTGTTCACGTGGCTAGAATATTCTCTGTCGCTCCGCAGGCTTTCGCAGGTCGAGTCATCACTATGCACGTAATCATGTAAGGTCTTGACAGCCTGCGAATATAGAGGCGGCTTGGCTGCCTGCATACTAGGGCCAGGAGCTTGGGCCAGCTCACGCACGTGTTGCGCCTGCTGCGGCGGTGTGCGTTTTATGCTCGACCGCCGAGCGAATGGGTCTGCAATATCAGTCGGTGTATCGGTTGCAGGGACCGCCTTTTTTGTCGCAGAGCCGGGGCGAGTTGGTTCCGCTGGCCGGGTCTTCGATTCGCCGTCATGGGCCTTAGCAGAGGATCTCAGTCTTATAGCGCCTGCTCGGGCAGGCTTAGACGATTCCACCGGTTTTGTCAGTTCCACTGGAAGTTTCCCCGGACTCTTCGAGGCCATATTACCAGAAAAGGCAAACCCGCACTGAAATGAGGAAGTAAATGGATGCCACGTACAGTAGGAATCCGTAGGCTGAGGAATGAAGAGGAGGATGACAAGAGACGTCAGAGATGCCACGTGAAGAGTAAAGAATATTACGAAGACATATATAAGGATATAAGAAAAGTGTGGTTATGAAGAATGAAGAATAAGATAAAGCGGTGAAGGGGAGGGTGAAAAGATGCCAGTAGAAGAAGAAAGGAAGATGTCAACAAAGACGACAGTTGAAAGGGGGTGAAGAATGATGACGAATCAGAAGGACGTTAATGCAGGAATATGAATATTTATTTAGATGTGAAATTGAACTGAAATGAAGATGTCAATGAAGAAGAGAAAAGGATGTAGAGACGAAGGGGAGGGGATGAAGATGTTATAACTAACGTAATTAAATGAAGCTGTAATGAAGAAGACAAATAAATCCAGTGAAATTGAGAAATGAAGATAACAACAATTAACGAGTCACGACTGAAGCCGCTATGAAGCAATTAAATGAAGGTATAGAGGGGAAGGGGAGGGGCAAAAGATGACACAAGATGACAGAAATGAAGAAATGTCAAAAAAGGGGAAAATTCACTTGGGATATTCCGGCTTTCACAGTTGGTCAGCCCGTAGGCGTCGACCACGTGCTCAATAACGCTTATTATTAATTTATTATAACTTGCGCTCACCTTGACCAATTTTCATATACGATACCTCGTTGGAAAGCTGGTGACGAGACGAATCTTATGAATTCATTCGCTGGCACAAATTCTATCTGCAACCGCTCGAACAAAATGACGTTCACGGAGCACTTGCGGAGACGTCTGCACCAGATGAAAGCTCGATGCCAACTCAAGGGGGGGGACGACCTGTCATGTTCCAGGGCGGTTTACCTTGGGGATGCTCGCGAGATAGCTAAAATGTGTGAAAGGCGCGTATTAATCAACGACCACCGCCCCCTCTGGGTCTTGGGAAACGTGGACGGGGTTTGGCGGTACAACTTGCCGACTCCACAGGATATTTCGATCTACTGCAGAAACTCCACCCACAGAGAAACCAGAGTAGCTACACTTCACGGACAGGGACAGCTGGCGCTACAGGAAGGCTGCGAAGTCACATCAGCGTCTACGCTACTGATGCCATCGAGTACTAGGCGGATGAAAACTACCGACACCATTCGACCAGGAGGGCGTAACAGGACGCTACTGGACCTCATTGCAGCTGGCCAGAAGGAGGTCCTAAATGAGACAACCATCGACGAGGGCGTGTGGACGGCCATGTCTTCCTTCTCCTCTTTGTCAGCTCAATACAATACTCAAGAGGTAACGTTGAATGAGCTCATCAACGAGGTCCAGAGGTTGCGGAATAACAGGTACCGCTGGATTGCCGCGGGATCAACAATGGGAGGGGTCACAGGATTCATCGCCCTCTTGGCAGCCGGGTGGTGGATTTGGAGAAGAGCCTTCCCGACAAAATGCGAAGAGTCCGTGGCACCGTGCCACTCTACGGGTGCCGAGGACGGACCAACCTTCCCATGGCGTGAAAGTTAGTGTTTAAAGTTGGTCGAGTGTAATAACCAACTTTAAATAAGAGGGGGATNGATAAAGCGGTGAAGGGGAGGGTGAAAAGATGCCAGTAGAAGAAGAAAGGAAGATGTCAACAAAGACGACAGTTGAAAGGGGGTGAAGAATGATGACGAATCAGAAGGACGTTAATGCAGGAATATGAATATTTATTTAGATGTGAAATTGAACTGAAATGAAGATGTCAATGAAGAAGAGAAAAGGATGTAGAGACGAAGGGGAGGGGATGAAGATGTTATAACTAACGTAATTAAATGAAGCTGTAATGAAGAAGTTGACAAATAAATCCAGTGAAATTGAGAAATGAAGATGACAACAATTAACGAGTCACGACTGAAGCCGCTATGAAGCAATTAAATGAAGGTATAGAGGGGAAGGGGAGGGGCACAAGATGACAGAAATGAAGAAATGTCAAAAAAGGGGAAAATTCACTTGGGATATTCCGGCTTTCACAGTTGGTCAGCCCGTAGGCGTCGACCACGTGCTCAATAACGCTTATTATTAATTTATAATAACTTGCGCTCACCTTGACCAATTTTCATATACGATACCTCGTTGGAAAGCTGGTGACGAGACGAATCTTATGAATTCATTCGCTGGCACAAATTCTATCTGCAACCGCTCGAACAAAATGACGTTCACGGAGCACTTGCGGAGACGTCTGCACCAGATGAAAGCTCGATGCCAACTAATCGTTGGTGGGTCACCATAGTCTGTCACGCTTTTCACTTTTGCCATTGCTCTGATGTGCGCTTCGCACCTTCTAGAGCCTGCCCGATGATCGTACGCGTTCCCTACGGGTTGGCAGTTTGCGCACTTCTCAATTTTTGAGTTACATTCTCTCGTGTCGTGAGTCTGTGCGCGACAGCCACAGATTGGCTCTTGCTTTGGGCAGTACGGGGCCTTATGACCATAGCCCTGGCACCTATAGCACCTGGTTATGTCCATGTATTCTCGGACAGCACATGACTGGTAATCCAGGTGGGTCTTATCTTCTATACATCAGACTCAAAGGTGTTGTTTGCCATGATATCTTCTCTTAGTTGACTAGCAATGATGTCTTTCAGGACTCGAAAGTTTAGAATCCGAGGGTTTATTTTACCCATATGTCGTGGTTTCAGTTCGCACTTTGCAAGAGCGTTCAGCACCGCTGCTTTGACTGCGTTATTCTCAACTTTAATTGCCACTCCACCTTTGGTTGTTACCCGTATTCCTTCTAAGCGGATTTGGGTATGCCTAGGATTTAGTTGATCTTTGACTTTTTATTAGTCCGGGTGTTCCATTCCTTCTGGTAGATCATCTATGATAATTAATTTTTCCCGTTCTTTTTCAGCTCTCAGGATTTCATCAGACGTAATGGTTATAGCAGCGTGCAAAGGTGTTTTGGTGGTCTGCTGGCTTGAAGTAGCTTTAACCGAAGGCAAATTTTTCTTGCTCGATTTATTTTTGACTACAGCATTCAGGCAAGTGGATTGGCATGGTTAGTGTTATTCTTCTGTGCCGTGGTAGGTTGAACTTGCTGCCTGTTGCAGTTGCGTAGTTCGGCTATGCTTTGTTGCAAAGCCGTAATTACATTTGCTCAGGTAAAGCTGCAGTCACCGATTGTTCTGTATTCTCATGAAGGCTCGTTGTCTTTGTTTGCTCAATCCGCCCCCATAGGAAGGCATTTTCTTGGCAATTTTTTGAGTGATTGTATTCAATTTATCAGCTAATTCTATAATGACACAAGCTGCCTCTTTAGGCATTTGTTGGTAGGCTGTATGTATAGCGCAATTTTATCTCTAATGTCTGTCACCAGCCTCCGTCAGTGCGTCAGCGTAAGTGTGATGACAGTAATATCGAGGAGAGGGGTGTCTGATAGATGTCAGTAGATCGCAGTTGAAATGAGGAAGGATATTCAATGTGGTGAAGAGAAGGGAAAGGATGGATGACAGATGACAATGAAAAAAAATGATGAGACAAATGAGATGGTAGAGAAGAGCGAAGAAAGATACCAAGATATAAAAGTTAAAGATTAGAAAGGTGAATAATACAAGAGGGGCAAATGATGTCAGATGACAAAGATGAAGAAGGAAGAAAAATGAAGGTGGTGGGAAGAGAGATGCCAAAAGGGATAAAGATGAAGAATGAAAGAAATCCACAGATGAGAAGACAAAGGAGTGGAAGGGGAGGGGCAAATGATGTTGAAGATGAAGGATTGTAATTTTGCAGTGAGAAATAGTTTAACAGAGGTTGGCGCACAGTAAGCGTCAGCCACGTGCTCTAAAACAGAGACGCAAAATCCCTGCTGAGGGTCCCTTCATCCCTGCTCTTGCTACTACAGGAGCTTCCATCTATACTTCTTGCTCCTGGTACTCCAAGAGGTGTCATTCCAACTTCCTGCTAATGCAGGAGTTTCCATCTCAACTTCTTACTCTCCTTCTACTTATACAATTCCTACTTCTTACTCCTACTACTACACGAGCTACCATTGTTACTCCTGCTACTACAGGAGCTACTTCTAAGTACGTGGATGTCTTTCTGTCGCATCGAACTCTGAACGCTATATACTTGATACGTCCCCGGGAAGTCGAACGGTCCCGGGTTGCGGTTGACTCGACCACACCGGGCAGAAAGGCGACTAGCAACAAGTTCAAGCCCCTTAACCGGATGCAACGACTATTTTTTTTTTTTTAATTGATAATCCTTGAGCGGAATGTTGTAGAAAGCAACCCGAACACGGTTGATTACCAGTTTCGCCTTTAAAAAGGCACTCCTGGAAGATGCTTTAGCGCCAGACATCGATGTTTTTTAGTGCTAGTAGTAAAACCGGACTGGTAGCTGCTATAGTAACCAGGAGTATGATCATGGAAGATGCTTAAGCACCAGGCAAATCACGGCAGTCCTCGAATAGTAAGATGTTGGGATGGTAGCGACTGTAATACCAGGAGTAAGATGGGGATGGTAGCTCTAGTAAGAGGACGACATGAAGGAAATGAAGCTACTATACCTATCAGGAGAAGTCAGTCTTAGATGGTACAGTGTCAGGAGAAAAAAATACAAACAGCATGTCTCCTTTAACATCAGGATTAAGAAGTCTTAGTATTATCACTCGTAAGAAAGCTATGTTAGTTCTATCCGAGAAGTAAAGGTACATATCTTGGATTTAGATTTAGTTCAGACAAGCTTGTGTCTGAAAATTATTGTACGTGCATATAATAAGTTCTCATTGGTAATTGTATTTTTTATGTAGTGAATCATAATTGTTTATCCAAAGGAGCTACAGTAGTTCTTAACTTAAACGGGCCATAGTTCATCTGAGGTACTGGTATTCTGTAGAGGTCCAGCTTCCACCAGAAGCGCATTCTCGTCGCGATACTTTCGTCGAAACTCGCGAACTCGTCTGGATTTCTGATGGCGGATGTTATGCTGAACAGTTCTTTGTCCTCGGAGTACGGCTTCAGTTGGGCGTCACTATTAAAAAGATAAATAAGAGTAAGGGAGGCGTCACTATTAAAAAGCCTTTGGATATTTTGTTTTGACTCTTACCCATCCTTGACGAAGCGTGCAATCATGTCTACGTATTTGTTCGCGATTCGATTGTCTTTTTCCGCGATGGGGCAGCCTTCCATCTCGAAGAGGTAGGGCAGGTCGTCTCCGTGTACGACGCCCGACGACGGCCTTGGCGCAGCGCAGCCGAACACTCCCAGCTTGCTGTGGAAGTTGAACATGAATGCCTGGACCGGTCCTGTGTGGTTCTCCGCTTCCATCATGGCCGGGTAGAAAAAGTAACCGTCTGTCGTGAGAGGAAACACCCTGTCTTCCTTATATCCCAGATTGTCATACATTTCCTTTATCCTTTGGACGACCTTTTTCATAAACCTCAATTTCACCGGGTGGTACAGCTTGAAGAAAGTATCGACTAGGATGTCCTTCTGCTCTTGAGTCCATCCCCTTTCGTCCGCGACTGTATAAAGGAAAATTTCTGTTTTTCTTGTATAAATGTAATTGTTTTCACAATCTTACACGTCTTGATCAGATGCCCTTCGTGTTTGTTCAATCCGAGTAGCAGGGAAAAGTTCCTGTGGTTTTGGTCGTCCAGCCAAGGGTTCGTTTTGATGTAATCTTCGTCCAAAACCGGTCTATAAGGCCATGTTATAGTTTCCCAAAGATATTCCGTCTGAAATTATTCATCTCTTTACCGGATTTGATTAGATAAAACAAGCTCTTGTAGTTATTAGACCAAGAAGTAATGGTATCAGGATGAGGATTTAGGTGAAACGAGCTAGTGTACTACAAATAAGAAAAAGTATCGGGATAGGGATTCATTGCTGGATTGATGTTTGTATCAGGAGTAGGTTTTGGTTACAACGAGCTCCTGTCGCTGTTAAAGGAAGAAAAGTGTCAGGATTAGAATTTTGGTGAAACAGAGAGCTCCTCAACCGGCCAGTTAAGAAAATGATCAGGATTAGAATTTGGGTGAAACGAGCTCCTGTAGCGGCCAGCTAAGAAAAGTATCAGGATTTGGATTTGTATGCAACGACTCCTGGAGCGGCCAGTTAAGAAAATGATCAGGATTAGAATTTGTGTGAAACGAGCTCTCGAGCGCCCAGCTAAGAAAAGTATTAGGATTTGGATGGAACGAGCTCCTGTAGGGGGCAGATAAGGAAAGGATCAGGATTAGGGTGAAACGAGCTCTTGTAGCGGCCAAGAAAAGTATCAGGATTCGGTTGGAACGAGCTCTTGTAGCGGCCAGCTAAAAAAAAGGATTAGGATTTGGGTAAAACGGGCTCTTGCTCCTACTTAACTGACGAAACTATCAGTTTTAAGGTTTGGCTGAAACGATCTTGTGGCTATATAAGAAGTATCAGTATTAGGTTTATTATCATAACTATAGCATCTTCTTGAATAATGAAAGTGACATGGGATTCAAACTTTTCTTTACCCCAGAAACTTAATCTTACCTCGTAACGCATTAGAATGTTAGAATTGTTGACTAAAGTCCTGTAGTTTGTGCCTGAGATGCATGTCGACGACGTATGCTGGCAGCGCAACATTCTTGTCATTTGATAACTTTTTCTCGCCGTCCATTTCTGGTAGGACAAAGCCCAAGGCGCGTATCTCGTGCCGCTGATCGCTATGCATCTTTTGACTACCCTGTGTCCTGTGAAAAACCTTTAAAATGACGGACCTTCCTCACAATGTATAAGTACCTGGAAAGTAGCCTCGTTTCATGTGGAATAGGGCGTGCGCGGCTCCTAAGCCGTGACCCCCGAGTGTTATCCTATCGGGATCGCCTCCGAAATGATGGATGTATCTCATGATCCAATTTATAGCCATCCTCTGGTCGTTGAGACCGTAGTTCCCGGGAAACGATTTCAATTCGAAACTGGCGAAACCTTTATAAACAGGAAAACATGAAAAGAAGCGCTGTACAGTTAAACTGGACCAGTACCTAGGATGTCGTGCCTGTAGCTCATGGTCACGACGACCATTTCGTGATCCATGAACCTTTTCGGGTTGTAAATGCTGCCCTGGCTCGAACCAATTGGAAAAGCCGTCCCGTGTATCCAGATCAAAACAGGCATCCTTCTATTCTCCTAAAAAAACGAAAACGTTATTAACCGTCTCCTGGCCTGCCTTATTTCCTCCCTACTCACGAAAGGCATGGGCGTGTAGACGTTTAGAAACTGGCAGTCCTCCTGACCGACGAATTGGCCGTTCGCCGGGTTCAGCTGGAGACAGTCGACACTCCGGTTCAGGTTTTTTTCCTTTTCGACCGGTATAGGAAAGAAGAAGGTCCTTTGGAAACCGTCGTGCCCCATCCTAGGTTGATCGTAGCGGATGCCCTCGAATGCTGCGTACGTGACTCCGTTCGCAGTTTCCAACTTTTTCATGTAAAGGTGGTCGATCGAGCTCTTGGCCCAAGTCGGCCATACAATCGTTATCATACAGACGATTGTTTTTACAAAAGCCCTCATGATCTTATCCAATATTAAGGACTTTTCCGCTCCCGACCGACGACTTTAAGGTTTTATCGAGCTGATTAATCTGCGTAAACGAAACTGATCCGGCGTGAAATTAAAAATTAAAAACGCAAACAAGTCACAACCACTAATTTAAAACAATAGAAATTTATTTAAAAAAATCAACTACAGATTTGGGATTTGAGAAAACGAGCTCCTGCAGCTTCCCAAAAGGAACCTGGATTTTGGTGGAACGAGCTCTTGTAACTGCCCAACAAGTAAGAACCAGGATTAGCATTTACGAGCACCTATAGCTGGCAAGAACGAGAAAGTTTAGGATTTTAGGAGCTCCTGTTATTGTTGGGGTTTACAAGTATCAAAAATAAGACTTTTCGCAAAGGAGCTGTTGTTATTGTTGGTTGTTAAAAGTATCAGGAGTAAGAATTTACGCAAAGGAGCTCCTGGAATTATTGGAGGAGATTTAAGGTGGCCATTCACGATCGCTCCTAGCTGTCCAAACGGAGCGACGCCGTTCCAAAAAACACGTCAATGGCAAAACCCGGCTGTGCCGAATATTCGACCGGTCCAAACTCCATCGCGCCACTCCAAATATCTACGGCGGGACGAACGGCATGGCGCGTTCGTGAATGGGAAAACGCGCGTTTTTTGCGCAGTCTCCGCCTTTCTGTCTCTGAGCAAACATCTCCGTCCTACATTCTCAAAAAGTGAAAAAAGTTTCTTCTTTATTGACAATGAGATCCAATCGAGATTTTATTGTTGAGGTGATTAAATTGCATGAAAATTTACTATGTTTATGGAAAGTGGTGGACAATGATTACCACCATAGAAATTTAAAAAATTCGGTCCTCAACCAGTTGGTCGACCTTTTCAAAACAAAGGGTACAAATACGGTATTGATAACTCCTAAGCGCTGAGCAGAAATCGAGTAGAGAACTTAAAGGTCTTCGTAGTTCATCCCTGTAGCGAGAAATCGTAATGTGGCTGCCAACCTTTCATGTATTGTGATTTCTCTCTTGACTGTCTTTTGGTTTCTAATCAATGGAGCAACAATCTGTAGAGTAAATATTTATAAGACGTTAATCTTTTTTTTTTCTCAGTCACGATAGCTCAAGTGGTAGAGCAGCGGCGTATTTATCCTAAGGTTATGGATTCAAATCCCGCTCGTGGCACTAGCTTTTTCATTGCAACCAAAACCTTACAAAAAACTGTTTGTTGTGTGATCAACCAGCCTTCATACGATGTTGATTGGGATTCGGGTTGTGGTCTTCAAACATACAATGTTATTATATCAACGCCCAAGCTTTCGACAAGTTTTATTGCCTTCTTCAGGGGATCTACAGAGACATAGGAACATAATCATTTAGATAGTTATAAATTATATAAATAGTTATAAAATATCAGTTTTTTGTTACTTACAGATACAAAGTCAAAACTTAAACACATTGCACATTACACGATATGTATACATACAAACTATAAACATATATAATAAATAAATAAATAAAAACCTCTTCTTAACAGGCTCTTACATATATAGGCATTTTTTTTAAACCAGTAACAATTACGTATCAATTAATATTCTTTTGGTACATAAATATCACAGGCGTTTGACTAGAAAATTGTGTTTATCACGTTATCAGGTGGGAGGTTCCCCACACTATCACCTACTGATAACAATCATTTCCCACAATTTTTAAAAACAAGATCTTAATTTCTAATACATTGGTAATTCTATGTTATCACAGCCTGTTATAATATATAAATAAATAAATAGGTACGCTAATGTTACAATCTTTTGAGAGACCTTATCTTTTTCTAGAATCCCACTGTATATCACACTTAAATTATTCAAATCTGTTTTTAAATTACAAGCCATGTTATCCTGCTGAATAGATATCATTTCCCTCAAAAGTCTACGACCTGTATTTTGTTCTGAAGCCACAATTTTGACTACATCGAAGTCAAAATTATGTTTCGTAGCGTGTGTATGTTTGTTCCCGGCCTTTCTTCATCACTGCAATCATACTTATGTTGCCGCACACGTTCGGATAAATATTGTTTCGTTTGGCCGTAATACACTATGTCTCTGTAGATCCCCTGAAGAAGGCAATAAAACTTGTCGAAAGCTTGGGCGTTGATATAATAACATTGTATGTTTGAAGACCACAACCCGAATCCCAATCAACATCTTACAAAAAAAGATTAATTAATTGAAAGAAGTAATTTGGTCAATAGAACACTAAATATAATGAATATGTAAGCGGACGACGGGGCTGCGGCCGAATAATCTCTCGATATTCGCTTGCTTTTCTATAAACAAGAGATTATTAGTCGGCGTAAGCGCGTCGCTACTTATTCTGGTGTTGGGGAAGGTAAGGTTCTAGAATTCAATAAACCAGAGACAGTATTCAGTAGCATTTATTGTACACACGTCCTTCTCTTAACAGTACCCTAATTGCTAATTAATCTACAAGTCCACAACTCTAAATCTGGGATGAGTCTATCAACAAAGGGACTTACCCCAAACGATGCTCGCCACGATCAGTGTCCACAGCATCTCTTCTCTCGACCTCTGACTTGGCTCGATTGGTCGCAACGGCTGGTCCTCGCTGGCTCTGGCTGGCTGAGTCCTCTTGTTGAATCCTAGACGGAGTGTGGCTACTTCTCTCCCGGTCCTTGGTCTTGACTGCCTGGGATGAGTCTCGCATCTTGACTCACTGGGGTGAGTCTTGGATCTTGACTGCCTGGGATGAGTCTCTGATGTGGACTGGCTGGGGGGGGGGGCGAGTCTCGGATCTTGACTCACTGGGGTGAGTCTTGCATCTTCACTGACTTTTGATTTTCCAGTCATCCCTTTTATACCGGGTCTCTCCCGGAGTAGGGATGGAAAGGAATTTCAAAAGTCGGGGGAGTTCTCACGCCGCGGCGGGGCCGGCAAAGACGGCTGTCTAGCACAGGGTTGACGTATTCCCAATTTACGATGTCCCCCGTTCTTACCTGTCTACCTGGGTAACCATTTCCAAGCTACATTTGCCAGATGTGTCACGCGTTCCCGTCTGGGCGGTTGCCCCTTCAAAGCGCAACCCCTGTCCCTTTTCTCGTTTACCTATTTTGTTCTTATTTTACAATTTAACTTATCGCTAAGACGGGGGCCGGCTTACAAATAAATAAGACGTTTCATCCATCCTTAAATTGTTCCTCCAATCAGCGGGTTCAAGAGAAAGATCTTTCATCAAATTGATGTGGGTATTACGGCTTCTGTTCAGGAGCCACTTCTTACACAATTTTCTCTTCGGTTTTTTGCTTTTAATATATAAACAAACAGCAGCGTAGCACAAGAGATCATCCATTTTGAGAAGGTAATTCACTAGATGAGGTTCGGAGCGACTGGCTGTGGTCGTAAATGCCCCCTCAAATTTCAGACACTCCAAATGGAGCTATACGGCTCGGTTCCATTTGGAGCGATCGTGATTGGCCAAATCAGAAGTAAGACTTCGCAAAGGAGGTCCTGTTATTGGAGAGTATATTTTTATTAGCTTTTTTCTGGTCCTCCGGGCCTGATTTTGGTCGTTAATATTCCCAAAATATAGTAAGAAGGCTAGGCCATTTTATAATTAGCAATTATCTACTTTCAAACCTCAAAAGTTAAATTGGAGAATTCAAAATGATGGCAAATAAACAAAGAAGACTTTATAAAAAAAAAATAAAGTTCATTAACAGGCCTGATTTTTTATAACAATTAATTTAATAAATTATTTTAGCCTTGGTCCTCCGGGCCGGATTTTTATTTAAAATCTGGCAAATAAACGAAGAAACCTTGTCTTTTTCTTTGTTAATCAATCATCGTCCAATCAATAAAGTACATCAATAGACCTGCTAGATAGATAGATAAATTATTGTAATAAACAATTTTTTCTTGGTCCTCCGGGTCGGATTTTGGTTTAAAATGTTCCCAAACCTACGAAGAACTTAGTCCAGGTCTCTATTAATAATTATCTAACTTTTAAAAACCCATAAGTTAATTAATAGAATTCAATTTATATTTTTATAAAAAGGCTTTTTTCTGGTCCTCCGGGCCAGATTTTGGTCGTTAATATTCCCAAAATATACTAAGAAGGCTAGGCATTAACAATTAGCTACGTTCAAACCTCAAAAGTTAATTATTAGGCTTCATTTTTTTAATAACAAAAAGACGTTTTTTCTGGTCTTCCGGGCCAGTTTTACAAGTATCAGGAGCAAGAATTTACGCAAAGGAGCTCCTGTTATTGAAGGAGTTAATTGAAAATACATTTGCCTCCTTCACCGTCCCTAATCCGTCTAATTATTCTTTTTAAACGGATTATCACGGTAACGTCAATTTCGACGGTTGATAGTCTCAGAGCGTATGTGAGATGCCTCGTGGAAACTTTCGTCTGTGGATTGCCTTTGCGATCATTTTCGGTTGTTGTTTCCAGTATCCATACAGATTATTTTTTATTTGTATTTTTTTGTTAGTGTTTTTTTTCTTTCCAGTGAGGACGTATGGGAAAATCGATGATCTTCCAACTGGGACCGATTCGGTTCAGAACTTGGAAAAGATTCAGGTTGAAATCGATCGTGACTTGTTTTTCTTTATATACATGTGTCGTCTTTTCTGTATAGAACATTACAAAAGCCGGACTAAATATTCTGTTGGATAAACGCAAAGAGACCATCGTCCTCATCCGTGACTGCGCCGTCCAACTGAGCGACTGGTCGGCCAACCAGACCTACATCGCGATCGTCAAAGACTTGAACCGGTTCAAGGAGGAATTGAGACAATTGGTAAAATAAAACGTGAAACGTATAAAAGAAAGAATCATTGTGATTCCTCCCTCTGATAGAATTCTGTGGAACCGAGCAGGGTGCTCGATGAGTTCGACTCGAACCTCTGGTTCAAGCCAGAGTCAAGGAATTTGTACAACGCCATCGGACAGTACGTTCTCATCGTTGACTTTTTCAAAGACGCGCTCCAACGTTATACCGAGAGCGATGAAGAACTGGGAACGGTCATGTGGGCCAAGGTGAAAAAATTCGTGACCAGACCGTTCAACTTTCTAGGTAGGAAGAGGCTTTGGATATGGAAGGTTCTCAAATGTTAAGGTTGGCTTGAGATGGTTAAGAATGTTTTGTGTCAGTCAAGAGAATTTCGTAGTGAAAGGTTAAGTGGATCTGTTTAATGAAGGGTCGAAGTTGTTAAGGGTAAGTATTGTATGTATTGTAATGTAGAAGGGTTAATGGTAGTTGAAGATGCTGAAGAGTATTTCCAAGTTATCTGTGGGTGGAGATCATGAAGCGTTGGTGGTGATGGTAAAGGCTCAGACGGTGGCTGGGTGTTGACGGTGAATGGTGGATGATAATAGTGTAGGGTGAGTGGTAATAGTAAAAGTGGTGATAGACTATTTCATGAAGGGGTAGGTGGAGAATGTTAAGGGAAGGTTGAAATGGTTAAGGGTGGGCGGTGATAGTCTAGTGTGCTAAAAGTCTGTTAAGTAATATATGGTTTTGTGTGGTTGTTGGTTAAGAGTATTACCAGTCTATATCAGAATGTTAAAATTAAGTGGAGAAGGTTAAAGTGGTCGAGATGGTAGATGGAATTGTTATTGACAGTCTTACCATCTCAAGGTTAATAGTTAGGTTGGATGTTAATGGAGGTTGAAGATATGAATGGTGAATTAATTAATTTAACAGGGACTATGTCTGACGACTTGGAAGCCGAGCTGAGCCGGTATTCAGTGAGGAATTATTCAATCACCGGCCATCCTATCGAGCAGGACATGGCCAGCTGCAGGAACGAAATCTCCTTTTACCACTTCTGCGCCTCGAAAATGGACGACGAAGGGCAGCGTGACATCATCGACGTCCTGTTCTACAAGATGTACCGTTTGAGAAGAGACCTCAACTTAACGGTAGACGTGTTGTGGCCGTTTTGACCATTTTTTTACTTGTTTGCCGTTTTGCAGTACGACCAGAAAAACAAGAAGCTGGCCCGACACATCAACAACGAATTCTGGTTATCGCAACCATCGCTTATCAACGTCGACAATGCGTTCAGGAAGTACCATCTGCTGTACAACTTCTTCGACAATCACCTTCTCTACCCAGATGACGACAGCGACCTAAAGACGCCGTACTGGAAGAGGATAATCAGGTTTTTGAAAGAACCTTCTCATTTTTCATGTAAGCTCTTTTCAAGTTATATCAAACGCTTAGTGGTTGATCGTTTATGTTTAACCAGCCGTCGTCACCGGTTTCGAGGTCGACCCTTGCAAATACGGCAACGTGAGTACACTAAGGTTAACATGAATCAGTTAAATAAAAATTATTCTTGTTAAACCCAAGGCGCTGGAATGTCTCAAAAGCCAGATACAGAAGAGGAGGAAGCTGGCCGGTGCTTACTACTCGTGCGCACTCCAGTTCGACAGGAAAAAGCAATTAGGCATCATAAAAAGGATCGGAGATTTTATGATACGGCTGATGAATGACATGGACAAGATTGTACTCCTGGTGCTTAAGGATGTAGCAATATTAAAAATAATTTTCACCTTTTGTATAGTATCTGACTGAGAACGAGCGGAACAGGGCGCTCCACAAGTCTCTTGACGATCATTTTTCACCCGGGCAGCCGACCGAGGTGATCGTGTCGTTCAAAAAGTACGAGTACCTTCTTGACTTCTTCGAACTCATGATTATCGACGATTTCACGATTTTAGAGGCCCCCTATTGGAAGAGGGTCAGAGATTTCGTCAACGACCCGTTTGTATTTCCAGGTATACATCTAACAAGTGATTTGGATCGGCTAAAACGCGTTCATGATGATCTAGAGTGGTTAAAGATTTTTAAGCTTGGTTGGAGGTGGTTAAAAGTATTTGGGTAAAGCTGACAGATTTGTGATGGTTAGGGTAACAAGGAAAAAATAAGGGTGGAAACAAACCAGGTGAAGGAAAGATGGAGGGGGTAAAATCTGTCCCCTCATACCAGACCCCATGGTAGGGGTGTCTGGGTGAACGGGGAGTGGTGGTAAAACCTGTCTACCCCAAGTGGTAACACGTCTACTGATACATCTCGAGGGTTCTTAAGTGCTGAGAATAAAAGAAAGCTTAGTGATTATGGGGTTGTTGAAGATGGTTAAGAATAGTTGGATATGGTTTTCGTGGTTCTTGATAAAGGGCCAGTAATGCTTGTTAAAGCTAGTAGTAGATGGCGATGGGTGTCAAGTGTTGGGAGATGGTGTAGAGTGAACAATCGAAATCATTCATGCTAGTTAATCGTGATTAATGGTTGCTGGAGGTTAATCCGGCGGAAGGTTCTCGTTGAAGATATGGATTGACAAAGTTGGTTTCCAGGTTGAGTAGATGATTGTGGTTCAAAATGTTTAAATGTTTAACATGGGGCTTGAGATGGATAAAGGTTGATGGTTTGTATTAGATCTTGCGCAATGGATTATTGTGACTAGAGAAGATTTTTTTCAGTTGATCTGCTAAGGTTAAGGTTGGGTGGAGAAGCAAGGCTCGGGGTGGTCAAGTTTTGTAGGTGTTCGGTAATGGTCCAATTCATGGTAGTTCAAGAGTAGGTTAAGGTTGTTTGTAATGTTCAAAGTCATAGTTTCTTAGGTTGGTTTGTATGATTTATTTTTGTTAAGGGCGGTGCAAGCTCTATCAGTGGCTTCAGATATCTTAGGGTCCGTTGGTAATTAATAACCATCGTTACGAGACAAGATTGAAGGTGGTAAATTATTTTGTGTGATGCGTTGAGGATAATAAACCTCAGTAGATAAAATGTATATGTTCTACCGCAGGAGGAGGTGGTGGTGGAGGTGGAGGTGTTGTCAGATCCCATGGGCCCTTGTGTTCCTTGGGAGAGGTGTTAGTGGTGGAGGTGTTGCCAGACTCCGTGAGCCCTTGTGCATTCCATGAGGTGTGTGTGTTGGTGGGGAGAGGTGGAGGTGGAGGAACCCCTCCCACACACACCTCATGGAATGCACATAGGGCTCACGGAGTCTGGCAACACCTCCACCTCCCTCCACCACTAACACTTCTCTCAAGGAACACACAGGGCCCATGGGATCTGACAAAACCTCTTCCTGCAGTCGAACATATACATTTTATCTACTAACCTCCGATGTAGTCCTGGGGAGAAATGAAAACACGATTGGAGCTTGTTATTTTCTACGGTGTGGTTAACCTCATATTTCGCAAATAGGGAACGATCCAGAGATAATAATAGATAATTTGATGGGTTAGAAGGGTGGATGGAGTTGAAGATGATAAACAGTGCTTCCAGGTTGTAGATCAGTAGAGATGTGTTCGAGGTGGAAGATAACTTAGAGTGTTCGTGTTTGAAGTGTTCTGATGATAGGTGACATAGGGCGTCTAAAGATGGTTGAGGGTGTTGGATGTAATGCGATGGTTAAGTAGAGCAGAAGATAGTATATGACAGATGGTGCTGGTTGGAGATTGAGGGTGGTGAACATGTATTCTTTCTGCCACATCCTATGACTTTCTCGAACCCTTTGATATCTCATTTTCAGGAGTGCTTTATAAAGAGACGGACGTAGGCCTCGTCGAATCGTTGAAGGCCGAACCTTTAACATATTACGACTCGGTATTTGACAGATTACTTATTTTTGTACTTACCACTCGATAAATTAATTATTGGTTAATTTCTAGCCGGTCGTAGCGCAGAAAAAGGACCTGTACAAGAAGATTCAGAAGAGGATCGGGCTGATCAGAGCGTACCTGGCCTGTCTCAGAGATTTCGACGACGAAAAGAAGTTCAATTTGACCAAGTCGGTCGGTGACCACCTCAACTCCCTTAACGACCATGTCGACTGGGCTGTAAATTTAACAAGGGCACAGATTGTAAATTGAAAGTTTTTAAAATATTTTTTTTCTCGTTTTAGCTCTCTCAGCGGTACCTCATACCTCGAATCCACCTTTCCATCCCCGCCCGGGTCTCCAATAAGGGCAAAAGCGTCGAAGAGATTCTCGAGCGCTACAAATCCCTGCTATATTTCTTCTCGTTGACACTGCAGGGCGAGACGACTTCACCGACAGCGCTGAGCAGCACATTTTGGTCAAAGACTGCGGAATTAGTGACCCGACCGTTCTTTCAAAAATGAGGAAGGACCGCGAAAAGACCACGGGCCGAAAGTAATCTCTCAGCTCTCATATACACATCCATATGCAATTTTTGTTCCAATTAATAAAAGCTTAACAATTATTCTTGTTTTCCTATCGACAACGTATGCTCGTGTCCAAAGCATGAAAATTAGGCGAGTAAAGCTCGTGTTCACTAAGAGTATCAGGATGGAGGAGGTAAAACTACCTTTGGATTTGGAATTCAGAGGTAGCTCCAGTTTATATCAAGGTAATTTTTTTTTTCTGGTGTTATGAACTATGCAAATTAGCCCTGGTGACAATTCTTATGTGTGTTCAAATTGGGGGGGTTTCGTGAAACAAGGGCCAGAGGCGACGGTGGGAATCGAACCCACGACCGCAGCGTGAGAGTCTCTCATGCTAACCACTCGGCTACCGCGGTCCCCATATCAAGGTAATATGATGACATAAAGTTCTTATTTAGACCTAGAATTCCAGAAATTTTTCGAAATACCGTCGGAGTTTCTGTTTACCCAGAGTTCCAAGATAACGAATCCAACCTCTTATCTACGCAGGTTACAGAGATTATGTCAGATCCAACGTGGCCTCCGGCTTTGAAAGTATGTCAAGTTGAGGCAAGTAAAATTGCTTTAAAGGTAGAGTGCCATAATATTGATGGGATCCAGTAGCTCGTGTATACTGAAATCACTGTTTGTATACAACCCCCCGGGAATTTTAATTAAATTTGTAAAGAGCTCCTTCCATGTTGATTTTTTTAAAATTTTCTACGCCAGGTGGGTCGAAGAATAATTTGCTAAAAATTCTAGTAATTCGCAAGTTAGATAAAGACACCGATGCGAATTTTTTGTCCAAATTTAATAAAGCTTAATTGACTTTTGCTCCTGTCCAAAGATAGCTTCGAAATTAGGCGAGTGAAGCTTCTGTAGCTGACAGTATCAGGGTACGTTAAGCTGTTCACTAGAGTTAAGTGAAGCCATATCTAAAATCAGGATGGGATTCACTAGAAGCTTCTTTAAGCGTATCAGGATGAAACAAGCTCTAGAGATCTAACTCCGTAGAATGAGGAGTTCGATGGAATCCACTTGTAGCTCCTGTTATGTAAGAGTATCAGGATGAAAGAAGCTCCTCTACTGAAAGCATCAGGTTATTACAGAACCCAATCGCAACTCCGGTTTTTGAAGAGTATTTGGATGATAAGGTGTCCTAAGATCGAACTCCGTAGAATGAGGAATTCGATGGAATCCACTTGTAGCTCCTGTTATGTAAGAGTATCAGGATGAAACAAGTAAAGCTAAACCCAAACGCAACTCCGGTTTTTGAAGAGTATTTGGATAAGGTGTCCTAAGATCTAACTCCGTAGAAAGAGGAGTTCGATGGAATCCACTTGTAGCTCCTGTTATGTAAGAGTATCAGGATGAAACAAGCTCTTCTACTGAAAGCGTCAGGGTATTACAGAACCCAATCGCAACTCCGGTTTTTGAAGAGTATTTGGATAAGTGGTCCTAAGATCTAACTACGTAGAAAGAGGAGTTCGATGGAATCCACTTGTAACTCCTGTTATGTAAGAGTATCAGGATGAAACTAGTAAAGCTCCTCTGTACTGAAAGCATCAGGATTTTATAGAACCCAACCGCATCTCCAGTTTTCTAAGAGTATTTGGATGAGATACGTTAAGATCCTACCTCAATAGAATATCACGATTTTGACGGAATCTTCTAGGAGCTTCTGTTTTATAAGAGTATCAGGATGAAACAAATAAAGCTCCTATGTAGTGAAAGCATCAGGATTTTATAGAATTCAATCGCATCTCCGGTTTTCTAAGTATATTTGATTGAGGTACGTTAAGATCCTACCTCCGTAGAATATCATGATTTCGACGGAATCCCCAGGAGATTCTGTTTTCTAATAGTATCAGGATTTCGCAAGTAATGCTCCTTTAAACAAACATTGTCAGGATTTTGATGGTGTCCAGTTGGCGCTACTCGTACTTACAACGTTGTGGGAGCGTGTATTTATAACGTTGTGGGATTAATATGGTTATAAAAAATAAAATAATAAGTCTGTATCCGTTAAATATAAAAAAACTTCTTATATTTATAACAAATTAATGAATCGAATATATCTTATATATGGTTAAACTAATTAAGTAAGGAAAAGGGAATAATTTCTTATGATAGAATGTAATTAAGTGTAAAGTTATTGTTTGGTTTCCTTTTCTTTTCTTTTCGTTTCAAGTTGTACAGTATAGTGTAACAAACCTTTATGAACGAACACCACTCCACAAGAATTTTTCACTAGCAGTTTTTTTGTCTTGATAACGTCACACACTTTTATTGTTACTTTATCTTCTTTCTAAAGTTGCAAGCGACCGAGTAACTCCAAATCCAGCGTGGCTCTCTCTTAGCCTGCCGCCGTCCTTTCGTCTGCCTCCTCAATCGTTGTAACACTGCCTTATTGATTGTTTATGTCGCTTTGGCGGCCTTTATGAAATGGCTTTGTCAATACTAGAGCATTAGGATTTTATGCAACGAGTGCTAACCACTAAGCCTAACATGATGAATGACGTTAAGATCAATCATCCGTAGAAATAAGGATTTCGGTGGAATCCAGCTGAATAGCTCCTGATAGATTTAGCAACCATACATTACATATGGAAAGCCAGGCTGTAATGGTAAAATATCATATTATTTTTATAATTTTGGGTTAAAAGTTTTTAATCTTTCGAATTCGAACCCAAAAAACTATAATCTTTGACATTTTCCATCAAAGATTTATCTACATTATTTCTGTTAATAATTCTCTTTCAATAGATAATCGTTTGTTTCGTGTTTTGATTTTTAGATTTACACGGATAATTTTCCGCAATCAGACCGTGAAAGGTTTTTTTTTTAACTTTTCTATTTAAATTCATTTTTATCTACTGTCAGAAAATCGGTCGGGACGAGTGAATTGATTAGCGCAAAAGAATGGTGGAATGCGTGCCGGTGACTGCGTTCATGTTGATGTGTCGTTACATGGCATACATCGGTGACTTTACGTAACTTTTAATTTTTATTTTTATATTCGATCTGTTTTTCAATGTTTCAAACAGGCAATATGGCTGGTTATCAGGAAACCACGACGAATGGGACTCGTTACATAAAATTCGAGGGTATACGCTACGCCCAGAAGTCGTTCCCAGAGACGCGTTTCATGGTGAATATATGTCATTGGTTCTTTTTCGTTTTTTCATGTTGATGCTTTAAAGGAACCGTATCCAGTCACTAAAAACGAGAACATAGGGCGGAGGGTGGATTGTATGGAGATAAACCCGGAAGACGGTTTACTGATTGGTGAAGAAGACTGCCTCTTCCTTAATGTCTTCGTTCCTCTACTAGACGTACGTTATTGTGTGAAGGGTTATTTTAATTTGTTAACGATTTCGGTCGTTTGAAGGAAAAAAAGTCGATGCCGGTCATGATATGGATCCACGGAAGGGCTTTCCCTCTGAGGAGCAACAGAGTGTCTATATACAACCCGGAGCCGCTCATGGATCATGAGATGATCGTTGTGACGTTGGCATACCGGCTAGGTCCACTTGGTACGTGAACTCCTTTTTTTTACTTTATGATCCTTTAACAAACTGGCAAGTTTCGAACATTGTATTGATATGGGTTGTTCGATCTGGAGGTCAAAAGGATTTTCTCCAATGTTGACCTCGTGTAGCCACAAGGATCCAGCGGCAAAGTGGTCTCCTGTTGCATTTTGCCTGATTTTAAACAGAATTAAGCTCCTTTGATGATCAGGAAAAATATGGATTCAATACAAATCGACCTTCTGGTACTTGGTGACTTATCAGGGTGAGAGGTGTCCGCCTAATGATCTCCTGTTACTTATCTTGACATGTAATTTTAATGTGTTTCTGTTATTTCCTGCAAAGTTAAGCTCCTTTGATGATTAGGATTTGAAAAAATAAGGATTCAGTACAAATCGACCTTCTCGTACCTGGTGACAACATGGTGACAGGTGTACGCCTAATGACCTCCTGTTACTTATCCTGACATGTAATTTTAATGTGTTTCTGTTATTTCCTGCAAAGTTAAGCTCCTTTGATGATCAGGATTTGAAAAAATAAGGATTCAGTACCTTCTCGTACCTGGTGACAACATTGAGAGGTGTACGCCTAATGACCTCCTGTTACTTATCCTGACATGTAATTTTAAAGGGCTCCTGTTTTTTTTTAAAGAAAGTGGCCGCAGATAGTTTAACCTCCCGTTATTCACTGAAAGGTTGAATTCCTGCTCCTTCCTGCTAACATGATCTCTTGTAGCTGGCTGATAAATAACAGGATTAGTATTTGCTCGAAACCAACCTCTGTTACTTTTTTTAAACAGAATGTTAAACCTCCTGTGAGGACTACGAATGAATCAGGATAATGGAAGTATTCAAGTAAAATTGAGTCCCTGTGGCGAATATAGTTTGTATGGTTTATTTTTTGTGGCGAGTAAAGTAGAGAAAATATCAGGATTATCTTGAAAGCCCCACGAGCTGTGTTACTTCTCGAATTGGATTTTAGAGTAAGTTGAGCTCCTGTTAATTTCTAAATTGGTATGTTAATAAATGGTTGAACTTTGGTCGACTGGGAGAGGAGAAATACCAAGACCAGATGTATTGCATATTAGCTATTGTAACCATTCGAGCTTGCGTGAAATGAAGCTCTTGTGGAAACCAGGAGGGGTATGGTGATGGTCGTCACATTGATGTCCAGTTTTTGATTCCGTGAAATTTTTACAATCTGGCAGGTTTCGACCACTGGAGGGAACCGTTGTTGGATCTTGGTGTCAGAGACCAGAAGTTGGCTATAAAATGGGTCTTGAGGAATATCCACATGTTCGGAGGTGACCCGGAGAGGATAACTCTGGCCGGGGAGAGCGCGGGCGCGGTGTACGCCCTTCACCATGTCAACGGCTACTTCAAGGGGGAGGTGCGAAAGGCGATCGCCCTAAGCGGGTTCAGGTACTCCCAATGGGCCATGACCCTTCAGCGCTGGACCAAGAGCCAAACCCAGGACCTTTTCCACTCGCTCAAATGCGATAATTTAGACTGCATGAGAGAAAAAACCTCGGTGGAGATCGTCAACAGTTCCTACGTGTATAACACAAAGGTACCTCATAACTTATAAGACGTGTGAATAGGATGACAGTTGAATTTCACCGCAGAACCGTTGGCTTTGGTGGAATATATTCAACGAATTTCGTCCTCCGATTGACTACAGGACATTAATGGACGAGCCTTGGGTTAAAGAGAAGCAAAGGGGTAACCATTCCCTGCTCATCGGCCTCAGGTTACACGAAGGGGACATCATTGATGAATGTAAACGTTCAGGTCAAGTGTAAAAGTCTTCTAATTTACAATCTCCCCGAAGTTTCAGCTAAGTATAAAAAGTCTGAAGAAGAGCTCGGACGATATTACTGTCAGTATTCATACTACACGAAAATGTTTGAAAAGAAGGTTACCCGGCACTGCGACTACTTCTTTGACCAGATGATATCATCTCTATATCCGGACGACGATTTGGCAAGTAGCATCAAGAACTTTGTCGAAGACGGCTGGGCCCTTTTCCCGAGCTCATTGGAGGCGAGGTATCATCTAGGAGACTTCGAAGGGTTCATGTATGAATTCAGGATGTGCGGAGCGACTCCGAACTGCACGCTACAGTGCAAGGTGCCGTTCATGAAGATCAATGACGGATGCCCTCCATACCGCAAAGAATATGAACCTGTAGCTAGCCAGTTCAAGAACGTCATCGCCGATTTCGTACACGGAAGGTCAGAAGTAGTCCCTTTCTCAAAGTGCTAATACTTAAAAGAATATTTTCCAGGGATCTCCAAGTTAAGCACTTCATCGTCGACAACTACTTTTTCAACATCACGGACCCTCTGATTAACCCAGTCTCTTACTCCCACTACTTCATCAGTGAGGATTTGGCCTGGAGAATGAAAAGTTGGAAGAGATACTTTAGACAGAAATAAACTTTAATGAAATTTAATCATATTATTTCTTCTTTGCACCATTAAAGTGGATGGTTTGAATTTTGCATTATCAAGAATACAGAATTGGTAGGCAAATTATTATTATTTTTTGTTGAGAAAGGTAGAATAGAAATATTTGAAGTAAAACCCACCTGTGAGCTCCTGTCTTCCGGTAGGATGGTATTGTCGACTTTCAAATCGTGTTTTTATGAAGAACCGTTGAAGATTTAATGGCCACTTAAGAAAACCCGATTTGAAAAGTGCGTGTATTAATTTTGAATGCCGTTTTATTTATTTATTAGAAAACACGTTCAACAATCGTAAAATTGTACATTAAAGAATGCCCGCAATGCTAGAAATTGAGCGCGCATGCTGTTTAGGGATGGTTAGGGTTCGCAACAGCAGAGGTCATATAAACCCTCAGGGTGCCGGTGTTTTTTTGAAAAAAAGCCCATTTGTTAGTATGTCGGGCTCGAATGCAAGGCCGCTGGATTCGAACCCGGGACCTTCACATTACAGTGATGAGCGCCGTGTCAAAGACTAAACCTTGCGGCCACCGACGCCCCAAGCGCATGCTGTTATCTGAGAAGGAAACATGGAAGAAGCCAACGTTAACTACTAATTGATAGGAAGCTGTTATTGAATGAAAAAAAAGAACGATCAGGATATGAAAAAATTATAAAAGAGCTCATGTTACTGCCAGGAAATTTTGAGGAGTCGGGAATGGGCGAAAATAGTTCCTCTTTCCGCCGGATAACGTGACCTCCTCTGCCTCCACGATAGGCTACGCTCCTGTTCGTACCTTCTATTGTGTGGTACATAAGATAGATTGGTGTAAACATATTTTTTGTAAAGGATAATGATTAAGATATAAGTAAAATGAATTTCCCCCTGTTACCCTTAATTTAAGTTATATAAGCTCCTCTTTCTATCAGGAGTTAAGTTCCTGTTTATCTTTCCTAGTGTGGAAAACGTATTAGAATCGGAACGTTTAAAAAAATGAACTGTTGCTACAGTCAAAATCTTACAGTATCAAACTGTGGAACTTTAGGAAAATTAGCTCCTTTATCTGTTAGGATAGATAAGAATTTATGACCTGGAAGCGACTACAATCATGAGTCGTGCTCCCGTCCATGATCCCAACAAACTTCCGTTCCTCTTTCCTATAGTGTCCGATTGCGGAAGAATTACAAAAATGAGCTCCTGTGGCAGTAGGAAAAGCTGAGGGGGAACGAGCTTCTGTTCTCTCCAAGTCCTCCATACAACCTCCTTCCAACACGAACTCGTACATCTGACAGGTAAGGAAAAGTACCAGCATTTAGGTTAATCATGAGCCGTGCTCCCGTTCCTCTCTCCAACAGTGCCACAATTTTGAATTTTACATAAATGAAATAAACGTTTATTGATTTATATTATTTATATGACCAATTCTTTTGAAAAAATAATCGTTTAATTTGCGATCATATTTGTTTCAAAATTTACATTTACACGGATAATTTTCCGCAATTAAACCGTGAAAGGTTTTTAACTTTTCTATTTAAACTCAACTTTTCAGAAGTCAGAAAATCAGTCGGGACGAGTTGCATTAATTAGCGCAAAAGAATGGACGAATGCGTGTACATGACTAAGTTCTTGTTTGCGTGTGGTTCCATAGCATACATCGGTGACTTTACAGAACTTTAAATTTTAATTTTTTATATTCGATCTGTTTTAAAATTTTTCAAACAGGCAAATTGACGGGTTATGAGGGCTACACGACGAATGGGACCCGTTACATGAAATTCGAGGGTATACGCTACGCCCCGATGACGTACTCAGAGTCGCGTTTCATGGTGAATATTTATCACTAGTTCTTTTCGTTTTTTTCATGGTGTTGATTTAAAGGAACCGTATCCAGTCACTATAAACGAGAACATAATGGGGAAGGTAGATTGTTTAGAGGTGAACCCGGTCGACGGTGAAGTGATCGGAGAAGAAGACTGCCTCTTCCTCAATGTCTTCGTTCCTCTAAGAAACGTACGTTATTGTGTGAAGTGTTGTTTTAATTTTTTAATGCTTTTGGTTGTTTGAAGGCTAATAAGTCGATGCCGGTCATGATATGGATCCACGGAAGGGCTTTCCCTCTGAGGAGCAACAAAGTGTCTATATACAACCCGGAGCCGCTCATGGATCATGACATGATAGTTGTGACGTTGTCATACCGGCTGGGTCCACTTGGTACGTGTTTTTTATTTTTTATTCCATGATTTTTTTTTAACAACTCCGCAGGTGTCAACCACTGGAGAGAACCACTGTTGGATCTTGGGGTCAAAGACCAGCAGATGGCTATAAAATGGGTCTTGAAGAATATCGACATGTTCGGCGGTGACCCGGAGAGGATAACTCTGGCCGGGGAGAGCGGTGGCGCAGTGTACGCCCTTCACCATGTCAACGGCTACTTCAAGGGGAAGGTGCGAAAGGCGATCGCCCTAAGCGGGTTCAGGTACTCCCAGTGGGCCATGACCCTTCAGCGCTGGACCAAGAGCCAAACCCAGGAGCTTTTCCACTCGCTCAAATGCGATAATGTAGAATGCATGAGGGAACAAAGCGCCGTGAATATCGTCGACATTGCCTACGAGCATAACAAAAAGGTACCTCACTCCTGATAAGACGTGTGAATAGGATGACAGTTGAATTTCACCGCAGAACCGTTGGCTTTGGCGGAATATATTCGACGCGTTCCGGCCTGGTGTTTGCTTCAAAGCATTTGAGGCCGAGCCATGGTTTAAAGCGAAGGAAAAGGGTAACCATTCTCTGCTCATCGGCCTGAAGAGACACGAAGGGGACATCATAGACGAATGTAATCGTCAAACGTTCAGGCCAATTATCTAATCCTTCTAATTGACAACTTCCTTGTAGTTTCAGCTATGTATAACACATCTGCGGTAGAGCTCGGGCGTTATTACTGTACGTACTCTTATGATACGTCATTGTATGGAATGAAGCCGAGGCGATACTGCCGCTACCCGTTTACCGAGTCCATATCATCCCTTTACCATCCGGATGATGACTTGGAAACAGGTATCAAAAAGGCTGTCGGAGACGGCTGGGTCGTTTTCCCGGCCAGCGTTGAAGCCTCTTTACACCCCGGAAACTTGGAAGGGTTCATGTATGAATCCAGGATGTGCGGGGCGACTCCGAACTGCACACTGCAGTGCAAGGTGCCGTTCATGAAGATCGAAGACGGATGCCCTCCATACCGCGAAGAATACGAACCGGTAGCTAGCCAGTTCAGGAACGTCATCGCAGATTTCGTACACGGAAGGTCAGAAGTAGTCCCTTTCCTAAAGTGCTAATACTTAAAAGAATATTTTCCAGGAATCTCACAATGAAGCATTTCATCGAAGACAACGACTTTTTCAACATCACGGACCCTCTGATTAACCCAGTCTCTTACTCCCACTACTTCATAAGTCCGGATTTGGCCGTGAGAATGGATGCTTGGACGAAATATTATTTCAAGTATTTGTCATAGTTGTCATACTGAAATAAACCGTAATGACACTTCATGCTATTATTTCCTCTATGAATTCTTATTACATTCTAGAATGATTACAATTGTTTTATCGATGGTATCAGGAAACATGGGCATCGACCTCCTGTGTCGACCAAACATCAAGACTATTGGGATTAGCACGAGCTCCTGTCAAAGTGGGTTGAGAGTCTTGCTTTATCAGGATTAATGGATAGCAGTAGATTGGCATACTGAGCTCCTTTCAAAAGTCAAGTGCAAGCTTTCCACTACCTTGCAGCTGATTTGGATAAAATAGAACTCTGCTAAGCAATTATCATGATGTCTGTTTTATCAAAAGCTTCTGTTATGTTCGTGTTGTATCAGGATAATATTTTTTAGGAAATGAACCTAATGTGGTGGCTAGTTTGTTGTTGTAGAAAGTTGAGTTCCTTTGGCGATTTCGAGTAAAGAAAGTACAAAAAAGTCGCATCCTGTTACTTTGTTACTCGTGGGATTAGGATTATCTTTATTATCATCTTTATCGTTATTATCTTATTAGGATTATCTTTTGGAAATTTGATCTCCTGTCGCGATGAAAATATCAGGGAGGTAGGTTAAATATCTGGATAAGTCATGTAAGCTATTTGAACCCCTGTTACTTTATGAACTGTTGCATCGTTATCCATATTTTTTTAACGACCTCCTGTAGCCAAAATGGAAAGTATCGGAACATGTAAGTCATGTGAGCTACTATTCTCTCTTGTGTTGAAACATCAGGATTGGGACTTTTATAAAGTATATATAAAGGTAAGCTTTTATAACAAGCATTTATAGCAATAAGAAAGTTGAGCTCCTGCAACTTCCTTACTTGTGGTGTTAGGATTGAGAGGTTTTTCTGTAATCTGATTTTGAAAAATCTTGTTGCTTTATGACCTGTGGCATGATAGTTTTTTTAAATAGTCGGAAAAATATTCAATTTGAGAAGGCGCAGTTGGGACAAGATTATTAAAAAACAAGTATGATCTACCTTGTCTAATAGATTAATTACCCTGTCAAACTGTGTCATCAGATAGTTATTAGCTGTTCCGGTTTTGGTATCATATTACATTTTATGTTGTATGGTGTGTTAAGAATCATCAGGTTAAATGAAGTGATGATCCGCAACAGCACGGGACTACTACAGATGATGGTCTTCGTTATGGCTGGTCTCAAGACGAAAAATTTCGGATCGGTGTTGAAATCATATGGAAATATTCGTTTCTCTCCTTGTTTTTCTTTTTGTCAGACCCGATGCCGTCCGAATTGGAGGTCGAGGCCAAAAGAGCACCTCGGAGATGTTGGTTAGATAACAGCTTGTACGCCTCCTTCGGGGGCATCACATACGCTAAGCCGCCAATCGGAGATTTCAGGTTCAAAGTAAGCTCGTGAGGTTAAAATTTTAAAAACGTGTTGTTTAATGTTTATTTATTTTTAAGAACCCACTCTGCCTCGATAAAATCGTCCTTCACGCTAACGAACGGCGAAGGGTCGATTGTAACCACCTCAACTTGAACGGCGAAGTCGTCGGAAAGGAGGGTCGCTCTGTACCTTTTCTAAAATCACAAAACCCACCTGGTTTTAACCTACACCGATTCCAGGTTAGCCAGTAAAGAAGCGCCAGATATTCTGGGCAACTATTCCACCACCAATCATATGGGTTCACGAGAGGATAGGTACTACTCCTAGGATCGTAGGGGAGGCATGGAGGATCACTTGGTGAACATGGCTGGGGGTCGTGGACATCCTGCACCACCTTCAGCATTTTGGTAAACTCGTACAGGATGTCATCAGGAGCTTACCTTATCCTTATCCCGATAGGTAACAGGAGGATATTTCGTGTAATTCCAAAACTTTTTGATTTTATCCTCTTCCTATCGATAGCCCAGTAACCTGAGATCGTTTCGTATAATCTCAAAAGTCGGAAGCTCCTACGATTTCTACTCCTTATGTTCTTTACAGCTTTGACAGAAGACCATTTCGCCATATTCCAAAACTAACTAGCACCTTGCACTCAAGGAATATGAGAACCTAAATGATGTGGACGAGCTGCCGTTCATCGTGACAGACGGCTGCGACAATGACCCCCGGGTATGACCGGGTCGGTGACAAGAGGGTCGATCTCATCGCTAAATTCTTTAAAATAAAAAACGGGTGAGTGGTGCCAAAACCGACACAAAATGTATACATACATTTGATCATTTTTTAACAGCCCCCAGGCGTTCCAAGGCCGGACCATGACGGCGAACTTTACAATATGACCCATGTGCAAAATTTGAAGGACGATAAACGCCATTTCGACGATATGAATTTTCCATAATATCTCATTTTTTTACAATTACGGAAAGTTGAGGTTATCGTCCTGCAGCAAATGATGTTACGAGTTGGATCTTCGGGAGGTCAAATGGCGGATGAAATGAAAGAACAAGGAACTGCTCCCGGGTTCACCCGAGCTTTCGGCGACTTATATCGCCATCCTCAGTACCAAGATTTATTAAAAAGCAATAAATATACTTTTTTTTGACAAAGCAATACAATTGAGTAACAATAAATTTCCAAAATTACAATTAACAAGTAACAAAAATAATTAATAAAAAAATATTCATTACAATACCTACATCCCCAAGGAAAATTAATTTAAATACATCGTATAGGTTAAGATTGCACATGTTGAGTAAGGCGTTGAGAGACAGATGCAGTTGATCTCCCGTTACTCACTGGCAGGTTGAATCCCTGCCCATTCCTGTTGATTAGAAAGCATTTTCTTCCTTCTAACAAGACTTCTTGTAGCTAGTAGATAAATAATAGTATCAGGATTAGGATTTGTTTGAAACAAACTCCTGTTACTTTTATGCTCCTCTGGGGACTACAGATGAATCAGGATACTGCAAGTATTCCATATGAACACTTGCACTATTGCAACTTTTATCAGGATTCGAATCGGCCTCCTGCGGCTGAGGCTTAGGCTTGTGATTAAGCTGTGCATTTGATCCTGGAGATTAGTTTTTGAAATTCATTTGGGATCTGGTTGATAATTACCGTTGATCTCCTGACCTCCTGATACTTTGCGCCTTGGATTGATTTAATTATTTTATCCTGGGATATACCACGAGTATAAGAAAAAGACCGTCCATACAAATTTAAGAGCTGGGACGTCCCAAAAGAGTAAAAGAAAAAGACCTTGACGCATTTAACAGCTCGGACGACAGTACTAAACCACAGTTTATAAAAGATATAGGTGCTGTACAAGAAAATCCGGAAGAGGATCGTGCTGCTCAGGGCGTACCAAGAGTAATGTGTGAGTGATAAAGGAACAAGACATGGAGGGATGAAATTTTGGGAAAAGGGTAGGGACGAGGGTTGTGATTGGTAAATCGGTTGCAATACGCGGGGTATATTGCGCATCAAAAAATCGGGCGTTTTTCTTAAGTGCGACATGCCCGAACAGTAATAGTATCACGTTTATGAGAGCAATGCTCTTATTTAACGAGAATGTCATGATTTCGATGGATTCAGGTGGTGCTACTGTTGTTCCTAGACTATTGGGGTGGTACAAGTAAGGTTTCTTCCCAGGTTGATTATTTGTATGATAAACGATCTCCTGCTATTCTGGATAATAAAAAGTATTAAGATAAGATTATGGTTTGGAACAAACTATGCTCCTGTTGCTGCCATTGAAATTGTATTTTCATGTCATTTTTCGCTTGAATTGGGTCAATTAAAGGAATAGACTATTCCAAATTCTCATCCTATTCACGATGCCATCGTCGACCTCCTCGAATGCGACTGGTGTGTGCAAGGCTTGCGTTATTGAGAAGATGTTCTTGTCTTCGGAGTGCTGCTTCAACTGGAGCTTCCTGAAAATGATACACGTTAGGTTATAATTTCGATCGGGTTTGTTCACAAGACCTTCCGTGGATGAAATCCGCCACGAGTTGGACTGACTCGTCCTCGACCCTCTGGTAAACGTTGTCGAACGGCGGGCAGTCTTCGAACGAGGTCAGAAACGGCGCCCTTACCCTGAACTCGCAGTTCAATTCCGGAAGGTACCTGTTGAACTTGACCATGAAAGCCTCGAAAGGCCCCGTGTGGAACTTGGCCTCAGCCATCGCGGGCATGAAGTACCAACTGTCGGCCGTGATGTTCTCAAGCTTTTCCATCGCTCCTCCTCCTTTGTACACATTGATCAACTTCGCACGGATCGACCGATAGTAGAAAGCACGCCTCATGCCCATGATCCTGTCAGGGTCATAAAACGAGTTGTAAACTTTCTCAGCCGTCTCTTCAGACCAATTGTTTCGACTGAAGACTGTAATGTGAAAGTTTAAACTGAGGATTTTTTTGTGGGATGAACAACTTACATGATCTGATGACAGTCCCTAGGTCTTCGGTTAAACCAATGAGCAGGGAGAAGCTAGTCTTTGGCTCGACTCGTCTCCAAGGGTAGGATTTCACCGTGACTCCGTCCACGACGGTCTTATAGTGGGACATTATTTGATTCCACAACGAGGATGACGTGAATAGCACGTTCATACCTAGAGGGGCGAACAGTGAGCCTTGTTTCTGGAGTTTGTAGGCCGTCTTGACTAGTCGGACCGCGTCCACTGATCTCAAGCAGTCAGGGTTGAAGTCGACACAGCCGAGGGCGAGGGCTAGTTCTAAAGTACGATTCCCGACCGTCTTCTTCTTGGAGATGGCCCACGGCGCATACCTGGACCCGCCGAACGCGATCCCCTTCTTGATCCGGCCGGAAAATTCGCCGTGGAGGTGGTGAAGGACGTACGACGCCCCTGCTCCTTCACCGGCGAGTGTAATGTTATACGGATTGCCTCCGTACAAATGGATATTCTTGATGATCCATTCTATAGCCATGGCCTGATCCCTGAGTCCGTAGTTTCCTGTAAAGTCAGCCTTCTCCATACTCGCAAAGCCGACCGCACAAAAACGTCAAATACACGAAAAAAAACACATCATAAATAGATACTTTACCAAGCGGACCCAGCCGATAACTCATCGTGACGACGACCATATTGTAATCCATAAGCTTGTACGGGTACAAATCACTCACTTTGTTGTTACCCTGTGCGAAAGCCTGGCCTTGTATCCAAACTAAGACCGGCAGCCCGGTCTTCGTCTGACGGACAGAAACGGTACAACGTTAGACACGGAAATTTCAATTTTGGGCGAAAGACGTGGCTAGATTGACCGATATCAGGAATACCTATCAGGTTTTGACAGGGGGGAAGTAACAAGATTTGGATTTCGTAAAACGAGCTACTGTTATTACATGACATATGAATCAGACTAGTAATTTTACCAAAATGAGTTCCTGTTACTGCCAGAAGAGTTGAACTATCAGGATTGGATTTGGTAAAACGAGTACTGGTTACTACTTTCCGAATGAATCAGAATTTTATAAAATGAGCTCCTGTTCCCCCGGATTAATTGAGTTACTGTTGCGTCATTTTAATTTGACCTCCTATTCTGTGCCCCTCCTGATTAATTGAGCATTGTGCCTTACTAACTATTTGAGTTCCTCTCTGATCAGTTGAGCTATGTGCCACCCACATAACTTCAACCCTCTTTGATCAGTTGAGTCCAGTTTCTTCATTTTAAGTTGAGTTCCTGTCCTTCTCTGACTAGTTGAGCTCCTGTTCCAAAACACTCACCTCTGACCCCCTTTGGATGCATTTCCTTTGATTACTAGCACTGATTACAAGATCACTGTTGAGGAGAGGGGCGGGTCGTTTTGGACCAGCAAACCTCCGATCTCGTTTCTACTAATGCCAGTCTTCCTTCTCACTACGATAGGACTACATAAAGGCGAGCATAAACCTTCACGGAAAACATTAAAAATAAAACAATAAAACAATTAAATTACAATTAAAATAAATAGGTATAAATCAATCAATTGATTTTAAATTAAAAAAAAATATAATTTGAAGTAATAAAGAAAAAAATATAAATAATAGATTTCAACTTCAAGTAAATAAAGTAAAATAAATTGTCAACTTCGAATAAAATAAATAAAATAAACTATTGTAAACTTCAAATGAATAAATTTAAAACAAATCCAAATCCAAAATAAATAAAATTAAAATGAACTTAAATTAACGATCGATCGATATTACAATCTAGCAAACAGTCCAAATATTTAATAAAGTGGTACCACTTCCCTCATAAAACGACGATCCAACGATGAACAGGTTGGCGATGATATTAATGACGATGACGAGGAAAAATGGTGACGATGCGACGAGAAAAACGAAAAAAAATTTACTTCGATGGAACAACGAACGAAAGACGACTGACTCTTATCTGCCGTAATCCGCCGACGCCGACTCACTGAGCAAAACAATAAACAGGTGCGGATTAACGAAACGCGATCNTCCAATTCCTGCAGGCACAACATTTATATCGGCGTGAACGAAAGTCTCGAATGTTCCCGTCAAACGCGCCGCCCGAAACTAGACTGTACTGTCTCTCGTTGTTTCTAGACTAGACTGTACTGTCTACTAGTCTAGAAACAACGCGGCTTTTCTTTGACAAGTGCCGCGCGTTCCTTTGATAAAGCCACCTTTTGCCGCAAGCAGTGTTATTTTATTACGTAATACATTTTTGTAGTTTAGTTACCTACCTACTTATTAAAAATTTTTTTCTTCTCGAGATCTATTCAAAAAGCACTCGCGATCGACTGGTCGATCGCGATCGACCGTTTGAGCACCCCTGGCCCAGAGGATCGTACATTCTAGCAATACATGACATTATACCCCTTTTGGTTCCAACGCAGTCCCGTAATTGCACATCGTATGAAATGACGTCCCGTGTAGATTCCCATTTTAGCCCCAATAATTTTACTGTGGAATCCTCCATATTGGATAGCGGAACTGACGAAGCCAATGTCGCGGTAGGTACATTTTTAAAAGTTCAGGGGAATTTCCGCTCCACTTCTGTAACTCAAAGCCCCCTGCTTTCAATAAACTAATCAGTTCTTGTTGGAGTCTGAGTGTTTCCTCAAGGGTGTTCGAACCGGTTAAAATGTCGTCTATATAAATATTTGATTTCAAGGCTTTCGAGGCTTGCGGATAGAGTCGTCCTTCATCGATGACCAGCTGCGATAGAACGCGCAGTGACAGGTACGGTGCGCACGAAAGTCCAAAAGATAGGCAATTAAACTCGTATTCTTGCACTGCTTCGGATGAGTCGAACCGATAGAAAAAATGTTGGAACGGTCGATCTAACGGGGAAACTAATATTCTCAAGTACATTTGGCTTATGTCAGTAATCATGGCAAAACGCGGCAAACGAAATCTGAGTAATACGTGCGAAATATCGTTTTGCAGTTTTGGGCCAGTCCAAAAATGATCGTTCAAGGTACCTTGGCCTGTCGTGAATGACGCGTCGAAGACTACTCGCAGTTTAGTTGTAGTACTATTCTTGATGACACCATGATGAGGCAGAAAACACCGACCAGCATTGACAGCAGGGACGGCACATTCCTTTTCCAGATAATCACCCCATCATAAGTTTGTTTTAATTGGGAATCTTTCAAGAGCTTCCGTTCTAACGTCTGCCAACGCTGCAAGGCCCCTAAGCGTGATTTTTCCAAACCGACCGGTTGAGCCTTGAAGGGAAGTGCGACCACGTAACGACCCTGGTCGTCACGATAATGCGTCCTTAAAAAATGTTCTTCACATTTGACATCCTCGGGATTTGTTCGCACGACAGTTTGCACTTCTTCGACTTCCCAAAATCTGGTAATGAGGTTATTTAGGTCTTCGCGACATTTTACGCTAGTACTAAGCAAGGTTGTTGAATCCTTGGTTGGTGAAGAATATACTTTTCCCATCAAGACCCATCCAAAGATGGTTTCCACTGCGAAGGGGAGTCCGTTGGGGAGTTTGACAGTGTGTCCTCTTAAAATTTCTNTCTTATCTGCCGTAATCCGCCGACGCCGACTCACTGAGCAAAACAATAAACAGGTGCGGATTAACGAAACGCGATCTTTTAAATAAATTCAACAATTAATTGGCGTTAACAATCACTAATCCACACATGATCACTAGTCGTAGCTTCCATGGTGATGTTAAACCGGGAGATACTGTTGTACAATGGCGGGGTAACCAGGATCAAATCTATTGACGAACTAATCTACTGCCGTATGTGCTCGGAGACTCATCCGTATTGACTAATCTGATATCCTGATTATCTTTCCTCTCTCGTTGGATTTCGAATACCCCAAGCAGGGTTATACGCATTGAAGTCACCTACGCTATCTCTGATGTCCTGTCTCCTGTCACAATGCATCGATAAGACAATGAATTCTCCTTTACGCTCTAGGAGACAACTTGCCATATCATGGCAGGTTTCGGGAAGCGTAATGGCTTTTATATTTGTATTCATAACATAAATGGCTGCTCGAAGGCGTCCCAGGGTTTATGGGTGTACAACACGTGCAGCTAGTCCCATTGCTCGATTTACTCTCCTAACCCAAGGCTCTTGTGCACGACATCGGCTTCTTCCTCATATACTCTGGCTTCATCACAAACTGCTAGTGAGCCGTGAAAATTCAACTGGGCAATTGCTAAGCTAGCTTTCCTCATTTCTATTGCAAGGTTATTTCCGCGTCTTCCCTACCCGAAACGGTGGGATACTCGCCGGGCTCCTGCGGGCTACTATCCATAGGTTGTGTTACTCTCCCGTAGTCTGTTATGCTTCTAGCATAATTTTTGCTCGCAGATGCATCTTACATTTCTCGGTACCTGTCCGATGGTTATGCTTAGCCAGGCTCTTGCCCAGTTAATACACAGCTCATACGTCGCCTGGCAGTCTTTAGTGTTGTGAGGCTCAGAGCAGTTAGCACATGTTAGCTCTATTCGTGGGCACTGCGTGGCTGTATGCAATTGTAGCAGCTGGTGACATCTAGGTACTCCTTTACTGCTCATGATTGTTAATCCAAGAATACTTTGCCTCGGTTAATCACCATTTTCCGGAATAACTTTAATTACCCAGGAGACAAAGGGGCTGTGTTCTCGAGGTTCTCTGCCGTATCTTACTGTGTGTAACAGTCGCATTTTGTTCCCAGTCGCTGATAAAATGATCGTTGGCCATTAATTGCTCTTTTAACTGAACTTCTGCTACCCCCTCCGATTGGTTGATGTACTGTTTCTTCATTACATGTTACCTCCCTATACCTTCTGATAGCGTGACCTCTTGCATTAGTTGAGATCAGTGCCTCCAGCATAACTTGACCGCCTGTCCATCCCTGGATTATCTGATTGCTTTTTTCATGATGGGAAGAGTTTCAGTCCATCCGTAGTAACTAGGCTCTTGACCCACCGTTTTAAGAGGAGCTTCTGTTTCTTCATTATAGGTTGATATCGTGTCACCAGTTATCATTATAGATTGGGCACCTGTTTCTCAATTATCATTATCGTATCTGCTTCTCTACGATGAGCTGAGCTCCAGTTAACTGTTTTTCAGCAGAAGAATTTTTAAGAATAGGAGTTTACCTGTTGATTCGAACTTCATTTACTCGTTTTAAAGGGTCGTGGCGCATCTGTATTAAGAATTGGACTATTATACGTTAACTTACGAATGGATCGGGGGTGTGGATGTTGAGGAAAAGGCAGTCCTCCTGACCGAGGACCTTGCCGTCCGACTGGTCGACCTCGAGGCAGTCGATCTTACGCCCCGTCGCTGAGTAATATTTGATCGGTTCCGGGTCCTGGTAACGGTTTTTTTTGTAATATAAACAAAAGAAATTGGAAAATTAGTTGTATTTACTCTGAAACGCAGATCGCCGATGGGAGGCTGGGCATAACGTACGCCGGCGAAGGAGGTGAACATTCTGCCGCGGTAGGACTCAGTTAAGTCGCCACTTTTCAACCCGGCCATGTTCTGCAGGTGATGCCACGCAGCAAGGAATACAGCAATGGTATTGTTCTCCGCCGTAAGTAACATCGGTCGCTTTTCTCGACTTTCAATCCTGTTTTCTTTTTAATAAAGAACCGTTGAACATTTAACGGACGCTTAAGAAAACCCGATACTAAAAGTGCGTGTAATTAATTTTGAATGCCGTTTTATTTATTTATTAGAAAACACGTCCAACAATAGTAAAATTGTACATTATAAAATGCCCGCAATGCTAGAAATTTAAAAAATTAGAAATGGTCTATTACTGCCAGAAAATGTAAGGTGTCTGGAATGGGCGAAAAGAATTCCTCTTTCCTCCGGATAAGGTGACTCCTATGTCTCCACGATAGGCTACGCTCCTGTTCGTACTTTCTACTGTGTGGTAAATAAGATCTATTGGTGTAAACAAACTTTTTGTAAATGGTGGGCAACCGGTAGCTTTCTGACGATCATCTGATCCGTCAGGAGTCCCGTTTGTCCAGGCCATCCGCCTAAGGACCAACTCGATGGGAACGAGGGAGGCCATGAGGAGAGCAGACAATAGTTTGCCAGCCGAATGTAGGAGATGTGGGGCTAGCAACGAATCTCTCTCCCATGTGCTGTCCACATGCCCGTCGAGTAAAGAAAAGATTATAAAGCACCACAGCGATTGAGTCGAGGTCCTTGCCGCCGGTCTCCGTGCTTCCGGGTACACAGTTAGAGTCGAGCTCCCCCTAAGGACCGACGATGGGCAAACGCTGCGACCGGACATAGTCGCCACTAATCAAGATGAGGTACATGTACTAGATCTTGCAGTGGCATCTGAATCTGGCGACGCGCTAAGCCGTGTGGAGGAGGCAAAGGGCGAGAAGTACATGGTGCTTCGCGACGTGCTCTTGGAGCGGTGCCAGAAGCCGTATTTTACGGCCAAAGGCATCGTGATCGGGGCGCGTGGGCCCTCCGCGACCTCGGAGTATCAAACCTCCCGAGGGTGCTCCTCACTATGTCACTGATCGCCCTGCGTTCTTCGCTGGCTATCGCGTCCGATCATATGGACAGGGACAGACGCTTTATGCTACCTGTCAGACATGAGCCGGCCAGTGAGTTGCTCCAACTGCCCCCCGGCGAAGACTGACCACGGCGACGAAGAGGGGACACCACGTCTGGTCCTGAGGCGGCGTCGAAGGAGGAGAATTTTACAAAAATGAGCTCCTTTTAATGTAAGAAAAGGTAAGGTATCAGGATTTGGTCTTAGGAGAAACGTGCTCCTGTTACTGCCAGAAGAGGTGAAATTTCAGGATCGGAACGGATTAAAAACTGAGCTTTTGTTGCGGAAATCTTGAGGTGTGTAAAATGTGTAACTTTTGGGTAATTAGCTTTTCTAACTGTCAGGCTATATAAGTTATCAGGATTTGGTTTTAGGGGAATCGAGCATCTGTTCTCTCCAGGTCCGCCGTTTAGCACCTCCCCTACTAACGCGAACTTGTACATCTGAGAGGTAAGTAAAAGTACCAGCTTTAGGTTAATCATAAGTCGTGCTCCCGCTCCTCTCTCCTACAGTGCCACAATTTTGAATTTTACATAAATGAAATAAAGATTTATTGATTTATATGACAAATTCTTTTTAAAAAATAATCGTTTAATATGCGATCATATTAGTTTCAAAATTTAGATTTACACGGATAATTTTCCGCAATCAAACCGTGAAAGATTTTTAACTTTTCTATTTAAACTCAACTTTTCAGATGTCAGAAAATCAGTCGGGACGAGTTGCATTAATTAGCGCCAAAGAATGGACGAATGCGTGTCCGTGACTAAGTTCTTGTTTGCTTGTGGTTCCATAGCATACATCGGTGACTTTACGGAAATTTTAAATTTTAATTTTTATATTCGATCTGTTTTTCAATGTTTCAAACAGGCAAATTGACTGGTTATGAGGACTACACGACGAATCGGACCCGTTACATGAAATTCGAGGGTATACGCTACGCCCACAAGTCTTTCTCAGAGTCGCGTTTCCTGGTGAGTATGTGTGTTATTGGTTCTTTAACGTTTTTTCATGTTGATGCTTTAAAGGAACCGTATCCAATCACTACAAACGAGAGCATAGGGCGGAGGGTGGATTGTATGGAGGTAAATCCGGAAGATGGTTTACTGATTGGTGAAGAAGACTGCCTCTTCCTTAATGTCTTCGTTCCTCTACTAGACGTACGTTATTGTGTGAAGGTTATTTCAATTTGTTAACGATTTCGGTCGTTTGAAGGAAAAAAAGTCGATGCCGGTCATGATATGGATCCACGGAAGGGCTTTCCCTCTGAGGAACAACAGAGTGTCTATATACAACCCGGAGCCGCTCATGGATCATGAGATGATCGTTGTGACGTTGGCATACCGGCTGGGTCCACTTGGTACGTGATTTTTGTTTTATTCCATGATTTTTTTTTAACAACCACGCAGGTGTCGACCATTGGAGGGAACCGTTGGTGGATTTTGGTGTCAAAGACCAGCAGATGGCTATAAAATGGGTCTTGAAGAATATCCACATGTTCGGCGGTGACCCGGAGAAGATAACTCTGGCCGGGGAGAGCGGGGGCGCAGTGTACGCCCTTCACCACGTCAACGGCTACTTCAAAGGAAAGGTGCGAAAGGCGATCGCCCTAAGCGGGTTCAGGTACTCCCAGTGGGCCATGACCCTTCAGCGCTGGACCAAGAGCCAAACCCAGGAGCTTTTCCACTCGCTCAAATGCGATAATATAGAATGCATGAGGGAAAAAAGCGCGAAGGATATCGTTCGCAATGCCTACGAGCTTAACAAAAAGGTACCTCACTCCTGATAAGACGTGTGAATAGGATGACAGTTGAATTTCACCGCAGAACCGTTGGCTTTGGCGGAATATATTTGACGCGTTCCGGCCTGGTGTTTGCTTCAAAGCATTTGAGGCCGAGCCATGGTTTAAAGCGAAGGAAAAGGGTAACCATTCTCTGCTCATCGGTCTGAGGAGACACGAAGGGGACATCATAGACGAATGTAATCGTCAAACGTTCAGGCCAATTATCTAATCCTTCTAATTGACAACTTCCTTGTAGTTTCATCTATGTATAACACATCTGTGGTAGAGCTCGGGCGTTATTACTGTAGGTACTCGTATGATACGTCATTGTATGGAATGCAGCCGAGGCGATTCTGCCGCTACCCGTTTACCGAGTCCATATCATCCCTTTACCATCCGGATTTTGACTTGGTAACGGGTATCAAAAAGGCTGTCGGAGACGGCTGGGTCGTTTTCCCGGCCTGCGTTGAAGTCTCTTTACACCCCGGAAACTTGGAAGGGTTCATGTATGAATCCAGGATGTGCGGGGCGATTCCGCACTGCACACTGCAGTGCAAGGTGCCGTTCATGAAGATCGATGACGGATGCCCTCCATACCGCGAAGAATACGAACCGGTAGCTAGCCAGTTCAGGAACGTCATCGCCGATTTCGTACACGGAAGGTCAGAAGTAGTCCCTTTCCTAAAGTGCTAATACTTAAAAGAATATTTTCCAGGAATCTCACAATGAAGCATTTCATCGAAGACAACGACTTTTTCAACATCACGGACCCTCTGATTAACCCAGTCTCTTACTCCCACTACTTCATAAGTCCGGATTTGGCCGTGAGAATGGATGCTTGGACGAAATATTATTTCAAGTATTTGTCATAGTTGTCATACTGTAATAAACCATAATGACACTTCATGCTATTATTTCCTCTAGTAATCCTAATTACATTCTAGAATGATTAAAATTGATTTATGAAATGGAAAAATGGGTATAGACCTTCTTTGTCGACCAAACATAAAGACTATTGGGATTACCACGAGCTACCGTCAAAAGTTAAGAATAAGCTTTCCACTACCTTGCAGTGCTGACCCACTTCATCCTCAAAAGACAACTGATACTCCCCAATTAGACTTTCTTGTGCTGTACACCGTGTGGCTTATTCACATAAAACTAGACCGCAAGCATACATATCAATTCTGAGGAAAGCATGTCTTGAAAAGTTAATGGCACCTTCCAACACTTCTGGAGCCATGTATCTTCTTGTTCCAACTTGGCTGTGAGTGTCACCACACGGTTTTCCAGGTTGGAAGATCAGTGCCAATCCAAAATCTGCTATGCATGCTGTTAAGTCTGATTTAAGAAGAACATTTCTCGATTTAAAGTCACGATGCGCAACAGCCGGTTTATACCCCTCTGTTTTAGTCGGTGACACAGCACGTCGCAAGGAGTCCATTCTAGCCCCGTCAACATTAGTTTCATACATCCATCTTGTACGAATGCCCATATACTTTTCACAGGTCAAGGCCACGTCAGCAGTCTCCGGTATGCCACACTCGCAGAGTGGACTTTCAGCCCAAATCCGTGGAGCTTGGCCGAGAAGTCTCCGTGGTCTGTTAACAACTGCGACATGTAATGGTCCGATTTTATATATGTCATGTTCAGGCGTCTCCTAATACTGCCAAACATCCAGCGAAGATCGAACCTTTTCTTCCGTTTGTGCAGGAATACAGGGCTGAAATCCGTTTGCAAGCTCCCGCGCACTCAGCCTTGGCCTGAAGATCTACTGGTGGTGTCCCGCAATAACTTGCAATGCATCAGTCAACACTGTCCTGTACGACTGCATAACAGCCGGCAGTGCCGTCCATTCTACTGTTCTTAATTTGCGCGTCCACGCTGGTGCTGCGTATGAAAAGACCGCTTTACATAATGCTTTGTAATAGATATTTCTTGTTCCCCAGGTCGTCCCCGGACAGCGAACGCATTACTGCAATCGTGCCAAGATTTTGTCATTTATATGCCCTGCATTTGACCCAAAACGCACGCCATTTTGATTCCAAGGTATGAAATGACTGGGGGCATTTTGATAGTCCTGCCATCAATTCTGATAACCGGCGGGAAGCGTGTGTTCAGTCTGCCTTTCAGCAACATCAGGGATGTTTTGTCTGGGGCTAGCTGGAGTTTCTCTCTCCTGCACCAGTTATTCAGTAGGACCGCAGCTCTGCCTTTTCGTTCAATATAATTTAGTGTCAGCTGGAATTATAACTACTATGTCGTCAACATAAGCAAGTGCCTTTATCCATCCTTGCTTAGTTACGTATGGGCTCCATCGAATAACACCGTCCACAGATATGGACCCAGAACCGATCCCTGTGGAACATCTAGTTCTACTGTCCGGCAACTGTTTTATCTGTTGGGCTGTCAGTTTTAATGGCTACTCCTCCTTTGGCAGTTGTTCTGATGCCTTGAAGTTTGATTTTGGTGATGCGCGGATTGATTACTTCATTTAATTAACTTGCTTGATTAGATCAGATGATTCTAAATTATCTGGTTTATCAATTAGGATGATTTTGCTTTGCGCATCTTTTAATTTTGTTGCTTCTGCGGCCAGGTTCATCTTATTCCATGCAGAAATTTTATTTTGGATTTGGGTTTTATTTTGGATTTGGTTGTATATACTTTTGCTTGTTTGTTCTCTTAACTACTTTACTCCAGGTTTCCGTTGCCTTTTCCTAGATGTTAGTAATATCGTTAATTTTTCCTTGTTGAGATGGTGCTTGTTGCGGTTTGGTGTATTGTTTGACGCTTATTGATGTTTGTATAGTTTTCTTAGCATTAAGTAGAGTTATGACTTTGCGAATTCATCAGCCACTCTATCAAACGATGGGGCTAGAGCTGCAACAATTTTTTCTGGTACATTATCAGTAGCGGAGAGCTGTCAATCTGTAAATACATGTTTATTGTATAATGCCCAATAGTTTGTCAATTCTTTCTCCAATGAATTGCGCTGCTGGTTTGGGGCACTTGCTTTTCGGGTCTAGCAAGTACCTTGAAACTTGAGCACATAGATCCTGAGCCTCTTCGCATGCTTTGGCATACTTGTTGCCAGAAATCATAGCGACCAGTTCGCAAGGCGCCTCTCCATCCTGCAGGCCTTCCATGCTAATGGTCGCGTTTAGGATGTTTTTAGAAGCCATTCACGTTTTAATAGAAGATATGAAGGATAGAAAGATGTGATGAAAGTAGTTATTACGACAGAAACGGTTAGCAATGAAAAAGAGAAGAGATGTCACGAAACCCTAAATAATGAAGAATTGGAAGTGAAGAGAATGAAGATGTCAAGAAGAAATTAAGATGTAAATGACGAATATGAAGTTTGAAATGGAAGGGGTAAAAGATGTCAGAAAAATGAAGATTACCGGGAAGATGCCAAGTTTGGCGTAAATCAGGGAGATAGTCATGTCTCCAAGGCTGGTCACCCTGTAGGCGTCGACCACGTGCTCGGAACCTTAATTATTTAATAAGCAATATCCTCTACCGATTTTTGTGTGCAATAGCTTGTTTAAAAGCTGGTGAGACGCCGGTTATACGGGAATCATTCTCTGGTTGAAATACCTCCAGTAAACCCTCGAATTATTCGATTTTCAAACCAAATGTTTTTTATCGACTGGACTGTTTGAAGACTTAAGGACGTCCGCGAAGACGAAAGAGGCTAATTGTTTGGAGTTTTAGTGTGGCTATTGTCCCAAGGGTCGAGGATGTTCTTGCCGTCCCCACGACGGTCCGGTATGGCATGACAACGGCGTTCACGGGCATGCCGTACGAGTGGATCCTTGATGACCTCTTTCGTCGAGTAGACGTTCTCCTTGGACAGGTCCTGTGCGGCAAGGGACGATCTTTTGTCCGTCGTGCTTTCTAAGGCAGGACATCTTGTCCTTAACCAAGCAGGACAGCCTTTCCAGAAGGTTCATCGTGCCGAAAGTGGAAGTATTCCAAGGAGCGAACCTCGTTTCATTCAAGGCGATACATCTCCCGATCCTAACTGCTTACACATTTTCATTTCTACTACTCCACACTCGACTATGTTACCTGGCATGTCGCTGTTGAGGTGTGGAGTACGTCAGATGACCCGGTACCGTATCCGGCCACGGTCACGTTACACGGATTACCTGCGAACATGTGTCTATTTTTCAGGACCCATTCTATAGCCATCCTCTGATCCTTGAAGCCGTAGTTGTCCGGGAATATCGGCCCTTCAAAACTGGCGAAACCTTTTTCACGAAACCTCCTTGGACTTAAAGAATGCACCGAGAGGTCCGACACGGTAGCTGATAGTAACGACGACCATCCCTAACCTTTATGGGCTGCGCATCGTCTCTCGTAAACCCACTTCCGAGTATCCAGAAACTGGACTAAACTTCTGCACCTTTTAATTTTAAAAAACTTGAACATTCCAAGTCTTAAGATTAAATTTAAACAATGAAAATCCATACAAAAAAAAATCCAGGTCTCGCCTTAAAACCTTTTTATAATCATGATTACACGGTTAAATTATGATTTATTCATGGTTAACATTCAATATTCGATACAAGAACAATTTATCCTAACAGCCAAATAAAATTTAGATTAATGTTTGTGTTTCACCCTTGAAATTAGTATTTGAAAAAAAATTAGTATGTAGACCTCCCGGAATGCTGATACTTCTCAACTTGGGAAAATGATTTAAGTACATTATCCGGGAGAGTACGTTTTGATCTGAAATTTAGCATTGTGATTAGAGTTCGTACTTAATCAAGGATATTAGTTTTTTTTTTTTTTAAAGATTAGTATAAAGAAAATAATTTGAAATCGAACATACCATTCAACTCCTGTTTTCCTGATGTTTTCATTTTGGAACATTTCAGTATTTTATTAGTGGAAGTAACTTCATGTGTGTGCTGAGGTGGAGGATTAGGGTGTCTTTTTAATCAAGGATATTAGTTTTTCCGTAGAAGATTTTATATAGAGGAAATTTTTTGGAAATTAAACTCATGTTGAACTTCTGACCTGATACTTCTCATCTTGGGACAATTATGTAAGTACTTTATCCAAGATATAGATAAGATTTTTTTAAATAATTGAACTCAGTTAGAGTTCCTCCTAGTGCATTTGAATTTAGTCTACTTTAAGTGCTTTACGGTTCTTAAAATCAAGTTTGTATTAGTCTTTTTAATGGTTAAGGATAAAAAAATGAGATCAGTATATAAACATTTGGTTTTTTAGTTTTGAATTCACAACAATAATTGAATCAAGTCTCAAACTGGGCTTATTATCAGTTTGGGCTGTTTCTCTTTAGAAAGTTGAGTGATTTCCAGAAGTGCATCCTTTCGTAGATGTTCTCGTCTATATCCTTGTACTCTTCTGGGTCATACAGGGCATCCTTGACGGAAAATATCTCCTGATCCTCTTTCCAAGATTTCAATCCGGGATCGCTAAAACATTTTCTCGTCATTTTTCGTTATTCTTCAGGTTTGTTGTACTTACAGCCCTTTGATGAATCTGACTATCGTATCGGTCAACCTTGTCGAAATGTCTTTGTAACTGGAGTCGTCGCCGAGTGGACAGTCTCTGGAGTCGAAGAGGAACGGGAGCTCGTCTCCGTGCGCTACCCTGTGGCCGATACGTTCAGCAGCACCGAGCATGTACGGCAGCCTGCTTTTGTAAGCGAACATGAAAGCGTGGAGGTCGCCCTTGTGTCCAATGGCTTCCGCAGTCGCGGGAAACAGGAAAGACGAGTCGCTCACGAGCTCGACGATCCTGTCCGGTCCGCGTCTCCAGTAGAACTCGTCGATCCTCTCCAGGGCATTCTTCTTCTCAGGCCCCGCCATCCTGTCCACCATGGCGATTTCGTCCAGGAATAGTCGGAACATTGTGTTTTTCCACTCATCATCCCAAGACTGTAAAACTGATAGAAAACCATTGAAACAATAGAAGAAAGGTTAAGGTTGTGTACGTACAGACAGAAAGGAAGTCAGCTTCGTCTCTAGTCACACCGATAAGGAGTGAGAAGTTCCTTTCTGTTCCTCCCGACCACGGGTCGGTTTTGATCAAACCTCCATCCACCACGGGCCGGTATGGCAATAGCAGTCGATCCCATGTCTTAAAATATAAACTAAATTAAAAAACAACAACATTATAATCGAAGAAAGTACGGACATATAGACTGTTCTTGGCCGTCAGGATCAAATCCTTCTCGTCGGCTCGTTTCAGGCATGCCAGGTCTGTGCAGTTTAAACCTCTAAAGAGTCTTTTTGTGTTGTTCCTGACTCTGAAGTCGTCAGACAGTCCCCAGGGTGAGTATCTCGTCCCGCTCAGGGCGATACACCTTTTGATCCGTTCTGATAATAAATGTTTCCAGTTTAAAATGGCAAGACCAGCGGAAAAGTTCATTTACCGTCTAGGTGTGCGAGGTGGAGCGCTCCGACAGCCCCTGCGCTGTGACCCGCGACCGTGATTAAACCCGGGTCGCCTCCGAACATCGCGATGTTTCTCATGACCCAGTCTACTGCGGCCCTCTGGTCCTTGAGACCGTAATCGCCCGGTAATTCCGGCCCTTCCAGGCTCGCGAACCCTGCAGAAATTGCTTCAGAACTGTTCTTAAACTGAATATCAAACGCATACCGAGAGCTCCGAGACGGTAGTTGAACGTGACGACGACGACATCGTGGTCCATCAGCATCTGCGGCCCGTAGACGTCGTACCTGCTCGATCCTTTTAAAAATGCACCTCCGTGGATCCATACCATCACAGGTAACCTTCCGTCCAACTTAAAATAGCATTCCTTAACCTTACAACACACCTAACATACCAAAACAAACATACCGAAGGACTATAGACATTGAGAAATAAGCAGTCTTCATCTCCCTGCACGTCGTCGTCGATGAAATTAACCTGAATACACTCAGGCACGTCTCCTTCAATCTGGCTAACGTTTACATCCAAAACCGGGTCCTCAAAAAAGATAAGCAAATTTATAAAAATGAAAAGAAAAAATCAAAATATCCAACCTGGAATCTCAAGAGTCCCGTCGGAGGCTGGGCGTATCTTATGCCGTGGAATGCTGCGAAGACCCTCCCGCCTGTCGATTTCTTCCAAGAGCCGCGGTAACCGCCCGCTGAAGGCAGTGGTACCGCATCGGCCAACGGCAGAGTAAGAAAGAACAAGAGGAGCATTTTGGAACAGGGCGGAGGAGGACGGGCGACCTTTTTTAAACTCGGCGTATCGGCTTTAAGTGGGGGTCCGCCCCGCCACGTATATGAAACACATGAGGGTTCTTTCCCAATAACAAATACCGAGATTATAAAACAACTCTGATACGGAGAAAAATATAATGGATAGACAGAGACTCCTGGCCTTGGGAAAGGAGTCGTCTGAGGTAGACACAGAGTCCTGGTTTCAGGAGACGTATCGACCAGTATTGATTGAGTTTCCTGACCTTAGTAAAAAATTTCGTCCAAGATTCTGATTCCTGGCAAGAAAGGTTTCGTCTAATGTAGTGCCGGACTCCTGGCCCCAAGAGACACGTTTCTATAAGGTCGCCAATTCCTGGCCTCAGGAGAGGCTTCGTCCGGGATAGTCCCAGATTCCTGGCCTCAGAAAATATTCTTCCGGGATAGTCCCACATTCCTGGCCTCAATAGAAACGTCGTTCTATAAAGTCGCCGATGCCTTACCTCAGGAAAGGCTTCGCCCAGTATAGTCCCAGATTACTGGTCTCAAGAGACACGTCGTTCTTTCTATAATGTCGCCGATTCCTGACATCAGGTAAATGCTTCGTTCAGAACAACGTAATACACCTGTCCTTACGGAAAAATCTATCTATCCTGGATAGAGTAAGATAGATTAAGATCCTAGCCTCAGAAGAGAGAAGCCTCATCCAGTCCTGAGTGAAATTCCTGACCTTAAGCTCGTGTCGTCCAATATTACCTCATATTCATGACCTCAGGAAGGAGTTCCTTCGGACTCCGGACTTAGGAAAATCTTCGTCCACGATAGTCTCATCTCCCTGGCCTCATGAGACTCGTTGACGAGGATGGACACAGATTCTTGGACTCAGAAGATCTGTCGAACAGAGTGGGCTCAAATCCTTGTTTGCTTAAGAAACTAGTTTTGCTGCGTATCTTGGATAAGCAGTTCAACTATTTATCTAATTGTTATGTCATCGGTTTTCTCTACTGTAACGTAATAATGATAGATGGGCGCATTGAAAATTCGCACGGCAGCTCTGCCCCTCCTCTTTTACGGATAATCTCCGCAGGTCTTATCATAATTGTTTTCGGTAAGAGCAAGTGTGCCACCATAGCTCGGCAGGATGTGGGCCGAGGCACGCGACATCCCGATTGTGAAAACTTTTTATCGATCGAACAAAAACCTTTCGACAGATGTTTTGGCCCTTTTGGTACTAGAAGTCGTAGACTTGGTGATCCTCAAAACCTCTTCGTCTCTAACAGTCGTAACAGTCGACGGACTTCTCCCCGGGGCATACGTTTGGCGAAATTGGCCCTGAGGTTGACTATCGCCTTGCACTGGAAACCACCCTCGAAACTGGAATTGACAGAGAACCATCTCTGATTGGACGGCCGGTTAAGATCATCATATATCCAGATTTATGGACAAGTTTCTTAATAAAATGAGCCGGCAATCAAAAGCAAGAAGAACTTCAGAAATCTTCGATTGACCGATTCGGAAGAACAGCTCGATCAACTGAAGAAGCCTTTAGTCTGCGGGGTGGACTCTAGTTCCGTTATGGTTTCACTTCTGTTAAAATTCTGAATTTCTCTAAAGCATATTGACAAAATTTGGTGAAATCAAATGTTCATGATTAATGTTTAAGTCTTTGCAGTTGGCCGACTTTGGTTAAAATTGATCAAGTTGAATTCTGGACTGACAGGATCCAAAGGAGAGTTGTTTTGGTCGGTTTACCTGGGCATGTTGGTCTTCTCAAAAATGAGTTGACACAATTTGAACAAATTTCATCAAAGTATTGATGTTTAAGTCCTCGATAAGTTCGGCAGTTTTGGTCAAAGTGGGTAATCAGGAATTCTGGACTTAGAGAGGCTAAACCTGTGTTGTTAGGTGGATCTACCTTGGCATAATACATTGTCTTTCTAAAAGATTTATTAACAGAAGTTGATAAAATTTGACCAGAGAAATGAGGTTTTAGAAAAATGTACATATTGACTGAATTTGGTCAGATTTGGCCAAATTATTTGTGATTTAGTCCTAGTAAAATTGGTCAATTTTGGTCAAAGCGGACGAAGGGAATAAACCGTGAACATCTCGACAAAGGACAGATTTGGAACCGGCTAATCCGGAAATTCTCCAAAACATTGACAGAGTATGATCAAATTTGTAAAAACATTCGATTTTTAGCCCGTTAAAAGCTTGCCAACTTTGATATACGTGGGTTATGTAGAATCTGTTTCAGAGAGACAAAATCGTTGTTAGTTTGTCGGTGGATTCACCTAAATATAATTTCCTGAATTTCTCAAAAACGTAATTGGACCCAGTATTGGTGTTTCGGTACTCGATTGGTCGGCCAATATTGGTTGTAATAGTTAGTGGATGATTTGGGTGTTGATCCCGGGCAAAGTGTAAGAAGATGAAATCAAGATCACGTGATACGGTCACCAGTCTTCCAAACGTCACAATCTTCAAATCCCCGGTTTAAATTAAAAAATAGGACTTCATAAAAAAGAAGAAACTCAAATTTCAAATCTAGCAGGGATGTTAAGTTACAGCTCTGATACTTTTTAGTTCGTAATAGCGGGATTCGATCCTTCACCTTAAAAGTTCGGCATTCTGGTGCACTTTGTGGTTGTAGGTTGATCGGATATTTAATAAGGTAAATTTTCTAAGGTAAAATATATTTGAACTTATTTGTTCGTTTACATTTATGGCGTCTACAGTTCTTCTTTGGCACTGTGCGAATTCAGTACATCGTCCCAGAAGGCCATGGTGTCATCCCAGGGGTCGTCGCCAACAGGAAAGCCTTCCTTTATCCTCAGATACTTCCCTGTTGTGTCGTAGCGAGGCCATACGACTCCATATCCCGGGGGTGTTGGGTTCCTATTGAAAAATAAGTTAAGTACATTCCTTTTCTTGTGGTATACCAACCCCTTACTGTTCGCTGGCAAAATTGACCCAAAGTTTGACAGTAGCTTTCGACAGCGTGTAGTCTACATCGGTCCCTTTAAGCCCTTGCTTTGTCTTCATGTTGAAAAGTAGGAATATCTCGTCGACGTGGTTCGGCCCTTGAATTTAAGATAGGTATCACAAGTGAAGAACGTAAGAAAAAAAAATGACATACTTGTGTTGTTGAATTTAGCGATCATATCTAGCACTGTGCCCTCACACCTGTGTTCCAACTGGTACAAATACACCGGCCCTTTGTGCTCTCTTGCTGACTTGACGGCCGGGTAGATGAAAACAACGTCTGCAAAATACTAAAACCAAAATTTGGGCTGGTGGGTGGAAAGTCAAAGGCACGAGATGCAAATGTCTAACGACATGGAGGTCTGGGATGAGACTTAGAACTAACTTCCATACGATATCAGCAGACCATAGACGGCAAAGGTCCAGACTGTAAATCCGTATAAACTTTCATAACTAAAGTCCATACCAAGTACTTTGGTCGGACGACCATACCTTGGGACTATGCCAATAAAATGGATAGATTCAACTTGAACAAAAACTTTAGCTTCTAAAAAAATACTGACAGAATTTTATCAAATTTGGCCATAGTAATGATGTTTAAGTCATCGATAAGTTGGTCAATTTTGGTCAAAGTAGGTTGCCTGTGGAAACTTCAAAGGAAAGGACAGACTATACACGTGTTTGACTATGGGTGGATCCACATTGGCATAAGATCTTGATCTATTCAAATAAATTCGATCAAACTCTGCCAAATCATTGGTGTTTTAGGCCTCGATAAGTTTGCCAATATTGGTCATAATTGGTTATTTGGAATCTTGACTGACAGGTTTTAAATCTGTGTTTGTTTGTGGGTGGATCCACTTGTCATAAAGCCTTTAGTTTCTAAAAACATATTGAAATTTTTTTATCAAATTTGGTTAGAGAACTGGTATTTTAGTATTCAATATGATAGCCAGGTTGGGTCAAAGTTGGTAATCTGGAACCCTGACTCTAAGAGACTAAATCTGTGTTAGTTTTTGGGTGGTTCTGCCTGGGAATAACAATAGTTTCAAATTTGGCCAAAGTATTTTTGGTTTTTATCCTCAATGATGTCCTACATTGACCAATCAATCCAAATTTTGAAAGCCTATACAAACTTCCACCTATACTGTGGACGTCCATACGAAGGTCTACAGTCTGAGGTTGGGGACTTAGGGAGGACGTCCAGCCGTGACCTACCGACATTTGACCAAGTCGATTTAGACCAACACACAAATGACATGATTGGACTTTTCATGGACGTCCATACTTAGGCATTACGCCATCGACGCCAATACATGGTCAATTGGGAAATCCATCGAAAGTTCAAAATCATATGGTACCACATCCGAATGGCAGTGGTTGTCAAGGTACAATAGATGTGCTTACCTGCTCATAACCATCCATTAAATCCTTGGTGTCTTCCTTTGAGAAGTACCTGGACTTGATTTTCTTCAAGGCTTCCTTTGTCGACGTTCTGTCCGGATCCATGTTCAAATTCAAGGGAATAATCTCGTCCATTCTTTTCAGAAACTCCTCCCAGACGGAGGCAGGCTTCCAAGTGAGAACTAAAAAAGACAACAGTTGTAAATGGTGATATAGGAGTTGTATGTTATTACCTATGGTTTTCAGTTGCCCTTCTCCAGACGTGAAGCCAGTGAGCCAGGGCTTGACGAGTTTCGTTTGTGAGGGGTCGCGGGTTAGGAAAGCCCCCGGCAGGGCTGCCTCGACAACTGGACGATAAGGGCAGGTGTCGTCCATGTCCCAGTAGGTGAAGAGGTTGTCACCGAGGAGGACGAGCTTTTCGAAGTCGACTTTGCGAAGGCATTCGGCCACCTGGGCTCCGCGGCATCCGGCCTTTTCGGCCAGCAGGTACGCCCTGGACCTGGCGAGGCCGTGCTCGGCGAGGGACCAGACGCGGTTCACGGCACCACTCTGGGAGATAGCACCTTTGACCAGGTCTTCGGTCAACTCGGAGTAGAGTTGGTAGTGGGCGCTGGCACCGCCGGCACTCTCGCCAAACACGGTGATCTTCGACGGGTCGCCTCCGAAAGCGGCGATGTTCTCGCTAACCCACCTAATGGCCATCGACTGGTCCTTGAGGCCGAAGTTGCCCGTTACTTCGCCGTCCTCCGTGCTTAAAAATCCTACAATCACACTTAAATAAGCCCTCCACATAAATCTTACTAATTGACTTACCGAGAACGCCTAGTCGGTAGTTGATAGTCACGAGTACGACGTCCTCGTCCATAAAATAGTCTGCCATGTCTCTCGGGCCTGGGTTGCCCATCCGGAAAGCACCGCCGTGAATATGAACCAGAACGGGAAATTTACGTGCAGTCTGAAATTTGAAAAAAAAAAATGGTTCGCGAGCGCTATAAAACATATTTCTTTGATGTGAGTAATCATTGCGGCGTACGAAAAACATCAAATTCCTAATCAAATTGGAAAAATTATTTGATTAACTTGTTTAACTGTCACGACAAATTGGTCAAGTGTAATAAACCATTTGTGGAGGGGGGCGTCGGTGGCCGCAACGGTTTACGCGTTGACACGGCGCCCATCACCGTAAGGTAAAGGTCCAGGGTTCGAATCAAGCGGCCCTGCATTCGAACCCGACATACTTACAAATGGGCTTTTTTCAAAAACACCGGCACCCCGAGGGTTGATATAAATCTCTGCTGTTGTGAACCCTCGCAAAAAAAAAACACCATCCCGGTTCCCTGGGCTAGCAGGAAAACACTGTTGACATTGTCTCACCAAATTTGATCAAACTTGGCCTAGTCGGGGAAACACCACACTGGTCATAGTGGCCAATTTGTGGATTTGTGGATTGATCCACCTGGACATGAAACCTTGACTTCTCCAAAACACGTTGATGGAATTTGATCAACCTTGGCCAAATTAATGTTTTAGTCTTCGTTTAGTTAGCCTATGTTGGTTATGTGCTATCTTGGCAAATTGCCTTTAGTTTCTTAAAAACATATTGACATAATTTGATCAAATTTGAACGGAAGATTGGTGTATTGGTCTTCAAAATTGATGCCAATATTGATCAATGTGACCTATGTGGAATGTAGAAATGATAAATGATGGAGTGAGTGTGGTGTTCAATCCTTTTTAAAAAGATGGTTCCTACTCGCAGTAAGTTGTCAACAATCCGGATTTCGAGCCGTTAGCTCATCATCAGGTTGAAGGACTTCTACAACCACCTCTCTCGACATGAATTGCCAAAGTGAACCCGCTGATACCTCCGCCAACGCGACGTTCCAATTATCAGCTGATTTTTTTAATGGCGCTCAATTTGAACGTGCGAAAGGCGGAAATTATAACACAAATAAATATTATACTAGTAAATACTTAATATTATTAAATTACTATAATAAAGTGGAAGGTTTATGGGCCGACAAACAGCTGAGGTCATCGCCGGCCCTCCGCGTGTTTTAAATTTCTATAAAAATAATAACAATTAAAACAATTAGTTTAATTATTTGGATGTTGAATATTATTTATGTACATATTTAAAATAGGAGGTAGATCAAAATCCGTTGTATTATTAATGCATTTATCACCATGTTCAATTTAAATTTTTTAATTTCAAATTTCTCAAACCAATCTAATTCTTTCCCTTTGTTGAAACTGTGTAACACCTTGTATTTAGATTTGAATTGAAATTGTTTTGTTTCTTTTAGATGGTCCTTAAATTCCGAAAATTTGCTCGATTTAAGCAAGTCTTCTTTTACTCTTGTTTTTATTTCTCTACCGCTTTGTCCTATATATTTAATATCACAATCATTACAATTGAGTTGGTAAACCCCGCTTTTTGCCAAGTTGTCTACTTTGTCTCTAGGTTTTGGGAGGTTGTTTTTAACCCGTACTTCTAAAAGCTATTCTAAAACATTCTTGTTTAAAAATTTTACCAACTTTTTGCGATAATTCACCAATGTATGGCAAACAACGGAAACCTAATGATTCATTTGTGGTGGGGTGGCTGAGTCATATTGTTGATTCGTTTAAAGTTAATTGTTTTATTCTTTTAACTAGCAACCTATCAATAATATTTCTTGACACCCGTTGTTTTTTGCTAAGGTTTTAAGTTTTTTTTTTTTTTTTTACCTCATTTATTTGTATCTACAACTGTATATGTATTATATACAACTAGCAGATTGGATTTCAGGTTATGTGTTTTGGCATTATGGGCGTTATAGAGAAAGCTACCCATTGGCAGCCGCTCTGGATTAATGAAATAAGGTCTCTTATCCATATGCTTTTCAGACGTTTACGTGGTAATTGTGGGGAATGGAGTAATCGTATTTGTGTGTTGGTTTGATTTTGTAATTTACTATGAAAACATCTGTAATATGTTTTGATGGATGAAAAAACTGTTGGGATTTGAAGATCTCTGTGAAGTGTATTATTGTTTACATAAAAAGGGGCAGAAACAATTAGTCTTAAAATTTTGGATTGAAAACTTTGTAATCTTTGAATATTGGAATACTTCGCCGATCCATATACTTGGCACCCGTACATCCAAATAGGTTTGAGTAGGCATGTGTATGTCGAAAGTTTTGATTTTTTTTGATTGTCGGTTGAGAAGGTAATAAAGAATTAATTAAGGTTTTTAGTTGAGATGAAAAAAAGTTAATGGCACGAGAGGGATACGAACCCACGTCCTTCGGCTAGATACGCCGCTGCTCTACCACATGAGCTATCGTGACCTCGATCTACTCGGACATCAACTCCCCATCTCAACCCCACCTTATGAGTTTTCCCTCCTTTTGCCATTTTTCAAATGTCGTGTAATCGGTTTGGATTCTCGACGACAATTGAAATGGCGTGCCATTAACTTTTCCTTATGAATTTTGACTGTACCGTATAACATGGGGGTTTCGGGTTCATTGGTATTAGTTTTTTAACTGCATATTGGTCATCTGAGAATAAAAAATCACTATTTTTTATGGTTGTTTGAACTCGAGTTTTTAGTTTTAAGGTGGGATCTTTTTGTATTTCTTTACACTCATTATTATTTAGGAATTCTTCAACTTTAGAAACGTAATTTTGATGTTCAATGATAACTATACTATTTCCTTGATCGGTTTTTAAAATAAGGTTGTTGTTACTTTTTAACTTTTTATCAACAGACCTAATTGTACGTGGGATATTTAATTTATTTACGTTTAGGTTTACCAAATTTTGTTTAATTATTTTAGCACATTTATATTTTATATTTATATTTATGTGGAATGTAGTCCTAGAGGCACTAAACCAACGTTAGTTTGTTGGTGGATCCACACTGGCACGAAACTTTGAGTTTGTCAAAAACACATTGGCAATATTTGGTGATGCTTGAGCGAAGTACTGGATCTAGAGAAGCAGGTCAATTTTGGTCAAAGTGGGTTATCGGGAAAACTGCTTTTCAGCGTGTTAGTTTGTGAGTGGATCCACTTTGAAAAAAATACCAATTTTATCAAAACCATGACAGAATGTGTTCAAACTAGGCCAAAGTATTGGTGTTTAAGTCCTCGATAGCCTGGCAGATTTTGGCCAAAATGAGTGGTTGAATCTTGACTGGCGATTCAGAGTTAGTTCGTTGATGGAACTGTGAAATAACATTTTTCAAAAGCCCATCGACGGAATTTTATGAAACTGTCGAAATGGCCGAATTTGGTCAAAGTGGGTGGAGGGAGGGATCGTATCAACATCTAGCAAAAACTGATTAGACTTTAGACTGTCCCTTTTATCTTTTTGACCTTTCTCTCCTCCGGAATGTTTTCAAAAGAAGACCGGTCAACACTGGCTTTTTCTGTGGTTTTTATGATTTTGTACAATGTTTCATTACCTCTGGCGTGTAGACGTTGAGGTAGAGGCAGTCCTCCTGGCCGATAACTTTAGGCTCCACGCCTGGAAAATTGAAGAACCCATCAGTCTGGGGGCACAAAGGCGAAGGGTCGGTCGCATTCCTCACGCCCCAAGGTTCCACCGGCTCCGGATTCTGATTAAAATATTTTACACAAAAACACTACAAACCGTTTAAGATATTATTTTGATAATCTTACCTTAAGTCTAAGCCCGCCGGTGGGAGGCTTGGCATAGGGCACGCCAGTGAAGGCGGTGTACTTCCTGCCGTCCCTCGACCGCGTCTCGCGTCCGTTCAGCAGGCCCAACCGCGTGTCGAGGAGGTGGCCAGACGCGCAGCTGAGCATTAGCAACAGAACAAGCATGTTTTCAGGCCGGCACTGGCTCCGTTCGGTCGGCCCGGCTAGCCACTTCTCCCCTCCAAAGGTTTTATCTACTGACCTTGACGACACTGCAAATTTCTCAGCCGAAACAATCCCGTAGTGGAATATTAAATTTAATAAAAAAAATAAAACGCTATATATAAAATGTAATCAAGCAGCTCTTACTTTCCAATTTGAGAATAAATCATCGTAAACCAGAGGGACTGGCCACTTGGATATTTCATATATTTCACTAGAATACATTAACATCCGCTCCATGTAAAAATAATGCGAAAATAATACAAGCGTAATTCCATGCCTATCGATCCTTCAGGTCGTTGTACATCGGAAAAGACGGTAAAAAAATTTTCGATGTTTTTCAAAAGGCGGTGGTTCACGAGCGTAATTCGATGCCTATCGACCGTTCAGGTCGTTGTACATCGGAAAAGACGGTAAAAAATTTTTCGATTTTTTTCGGTTTTTCGCATTTGTCAAAAGGCGGTGGTTTACGAGCGTAATTCGATGCCTATCGACCCTTCAGGTCGTTGTACATCGGAAAAGACGGTAAAAAAATTTTCGATTTTTTTCGGTTTTTCGCGTTTTTCAAAAGGCGGTGGTTTACGAGCGCAATTCGATGCCTATCGACCCCTCAGGTCGTTGTACATCGGAAAAGACTGTCAAAAATTTTCTATTTTTTTCGGTTTTTCAAAAGGCGGTGGTTTACGAGCGTAATTCGATGCCTATGGACCCTTCAGGTCGTTGTACATCGGAAAAGACGGTAAAAAATTTTTCGATTTTTTTCGGTTTTTTCAAAAGGCGGTGGTTTACGAGCGCAATTCGATGAATATCGACCCTTCAGGTCGTTGTACATCGGAAAAGACGGTAAAAAATTTTTCTATTTTTTTCGGTGTTTCGCGTTTTTCAAAAGGCGGTGGTTTACGAGGGTAATTCGATTTCTATCGACCCTTCAGGTCGTTGTACATCGGAAAAGACGGTATAAAAATTTTCGATTTTTTTCGGTTTTTCGCGTTTTTCAAAAGGCGGTGGTTTACGAGCGTAATTCTGATTCCAGATCACAGGTAATGATCAACTGGGCACAAATAAATAGAGAAAATTATGTTGTGTACAAAAGTTAAAGTAATAAATGTTGTTTCAAATAGAGTTAGTATTTTATTCCTTTAGTCTCCTTAGTTTTCCAAAAGTTGTGGCTTTGCTATAAAAGTTACAATGGGGAAATAAACCTAAAATCCTACTATATAGAAAGGCTATAGGATAAACACTTATACTTATTTAAATCTTTTTTTTTAATACATGAATCAGTTGTTGTCAGCTAGATCTGCTTGGCTAAAATACCTTCCGACAAGGCACACTAAGAGGTTGGCTCTAACAAGTGCCTTGTCGTCTGGCCCACCCACGTCGGCTCTTGCCTTGATCGCATGGCATGCAAGAGATCGTAGGCAGGCGCACGTCTCTGGGAGGAGTGGCGTGGCGATGAAGGCCAGCAATGAGTAAATCCAGAGGCAGGTATGGTCGTTGAGTTGCGACCTGCCTTCGTCGAGCCAGCTTTCGAAAAGGTCCAATGCCCTGCACAGGCTCGCCTCATTCATGCCAATCAGATCCTTAACCCAAGGTACCTCTCCTGGCGTGCCGTCTCTCCCATAGATGTAGTCGAACCATTTCTCCGGTTTTGTAACATTAACCACCTGTAATAATGGTGTATTGGTATACTAATCCAATATATAATGGTGTACAGGGTGTATCAATTCTTACAATAACAATTAACTTTATCATAAAATGGTCTTACACTAACCCCAAGTTAATTTTGGGTGGGAATCGCATTTTAAGTTTAACATAACTTTCTCATCTAGGTTGAAAATAACACTAACTTTGTTATGTTAAATGAGAATATCAGATTTTTGGTGTACAATTTGATTTCAGAGCTTATTTTATGCCCCTTTTCCAGAAAGGAAAATTTTGATAGGATTCACCATTAATGAGTTATGTCCGACAAAGACGCGTGAGGGCTTTTATGCTTAGCTTATATTAATTAAAAATAAAATCAACAATAAAAAACTTTACAAAAAAGGATTTTTTATCATCGAGTCCATTTTATTTTTAAAAGGACTCAATATTGTTATGTATTGTTGCACTATTTATTAAAATTTATGGTTATGATAAATGCTCAAATACGCTCGCTGCATGTGCAGAATGCTGAATATGCTCTCCTTGTTTTAGGAATTCTTCATTTGTGGCCTTTTCTATTACTTCTGGGCAGATTTCTCTGCAAGCCACAACAATCCGTTGTTCCAATTCTTGCCGAACAATCCACACCAAACATATTATTTACTTCCAATATTCGCCAGACAAACTGAACCGAAGACACTTTTTCCTAATTGAGAGAATTACCATAACTCGGACATATTGTCTGCTTGCAAAAGAAAAAAAAAATCGAGCATCTCAGAAATGGTCGATCCTACCATTCTTTTCAGTAAAAGTGGCATAAAATTGGTTCTATAATCTGAATTGTGTAATAAAAATATGGTATTCTCATTTAAAATAACAAAGTTAGTGTCATTTTCCATCTAGATGAGAAAGTTATGTTAAATCTGTTACCACCATGATTTCTAGTCAAAATTAACTTGATGTTTGTATAAGACCATTTTTTGCTAAAGTTAATCGTTTCCAAATTAAATGGATGGACTACAAAAGTTGATTTACCCTGCATATATATATTGTATAATATTTATAATAATTTTATTTAATTATTATAATTTCTGTTTAAAATAAAATCTTTTCAATTAATTAACGTTTTGGTTGAGATAAAAAAGTCAGTGTCACAGGCAGGATTCGAACCCACGACCTTCGGCTAAATACACCATTGCTCTACCACTTGAGCTATCGTCAAAAGGTGGGGTTGAAATGGGAAGTTAGTGGATCGAAGTCATGATAGCTCGAGTGGTAGAGCAATGGTGTATTTAGCCGAAGGTCATGGGTTCGAATCCTGCTTGTGACACTGACTTTTTTATCTCAACCAAAACCTTAATTAATTGAAAAGAATTTATTTGGTCAAGCGTACCACGAAACCTAATAAAATAAAAATAAAAAATTACATTGTTCAATTCCTCAGTGCCTCGTTGACTTTTGAAGTAAGACACCTCATCCCTAACACGGCTGAACGCCTCGACCTGCTCCCTCTGCCACTCTTCCGTTGGCAAGTATGAAACCGGCACCGAATAAGTTTCTCTCTTAAAAAAAAAAAATAAATAAATAAAACAGAAACAAAGCAAAAGATTTTTAATTTAAAGCACAAGACCTACTTTGGGAACGATGAATGTCTGGTCGTCAAACTTCTTCATGTCAATCTCGGCCACTTTCACCTTAGGGCACCGCTTCGCCTCATGTCTAAACCAGCCTAACAATTAATTTGCGAATTTGACATGAGAAAAAAAAAAGAAGAGAAAACCATTTAAAATATTGAAATACGCACTTGACCCTCATGAGGTACTCATATCCATTGGTAGGCGTTTCCTCAGGGTCATAGTCATCAACGTACTTGATCTCGAAAGCCCTTTCAAGCAGCTTCTCCTCTTCACCATCACTATCCAAGTCGGAATCCATTCAAAGGTTTCTGAAAAAAAAAAATTCCAATTAACTCCCTTACATAATCAAACTTACATATGTCACATTTCAATTTATTTCAAAGTGACAATGTTGTGATTTAGATTTCTTGATTAGGCCTAGAGAGAAAAAAAAGAGGATCTAGAGAATGAGGGAGAGACAGTCCAGTCTAGAAGTGAATAAGTCAAGTCCTTGATGATAGACAAATATTTACTTCGGGCACAATCAAAAAGGGAGTCTACCCGGGAATACATCGACAAACAAATTCAATATGCGAAAATATTCCGGGATACAACGGAAATAGAAACGGTTCGTATTGTTATTGAGCAACTCGATCCTAAATATTTGAGTTTATTGAGTACCAAATTTAAAATATATTCCATAAGTCAGCTCTATAAAGAAATAAGTAAAATAGAATTAATTCTGACCAATAGAGCAGCTCTTTACATAAATTTTTTCCTTTGGGCAGCGACTCAGATTCATCCGGTCAACCTAGGAAGCACAAACAAACCAAAGGATACTGAAAATTCATGTCATTAGGCCTAGAAACTAATAAAACCTTTCCCGAACCAATTGATAGAAACCGAGAAAGAAAATACTTCCCCGGATACGACAGACTAATGTCATCATTGTCGGAATCTGAATCAAGTCGTCACGGAAAACCAAAATTTTTTATAGGGAGATCAATAACAGGAATGTCGATTTCAAATCAAACCAGAAAGAACCCAAATATTTTTAACCGCGATATAAAAATAATTTTGGTAGAAATTTTAACAATAGACAATACTATGGCGACTTTTACCAACAAGATTATGACTGAGGAAATGGGTTTAGCAGACGGGAATATGAACAAGATTTGGAGAGAAGAAATAGTCAGCGTACTCATGGAAGAGACAATTTCAATAAGAGACATCTTGATTTTGATTGCAGAAGGTACAAAAATAAAAGTCCAAATTTTCACTGCACTGATACATGCGATTACCTTCATGACCGTAGAGAAAACAAAAATATAAATAAATTTAATGAAGACTTTGGCAAAGGAACAAATAACCAAAAGGAAAGAACTCACAAAAATACAGAGACTTGCATGCATCTGCATAACGGGAGCAATGAGAACATGACCTACAATTAGCATGGAAAAGATATTGGGACTAATCCCCCTACATCACATGGTAGAAAGGACAGCACAGAAATCCATAATCACCTTTATTAGAGAGAAACCTCCAACAGGAATAAAACTGAAATGGAGAGACAGAAACAAACTGTGGAAAAACCATCCATCACTCATGGCTGCAAGAGATGACATGAACAGGAGGTTTGAATTTAACCAAAAATTCCGAATACATCTGGGCACCAAAAAGGAATGGGAAAGAAAGGGAAATAACTCCCTCAAAAATGGCACCATCCTTTGGTACACAGATGGATCCAGAACACAGGAAGGTACGGGGGCAGGAGTGTTTGGACCTGGAACCAAATACTCAGAACCCATGGGAAAGCACACCAGTATCTTCCA